>NC_080541.1:89400449-89658578 GCF_028640845.1 Ahaetulla prasina | reverse complement strand
ACAGAAAGTCCAGCTGCTTCTTGAAAAAGCACCTTTGGTTTAAAGTGAATATTAAGTTGGAAATCAATAAATAAATAAATAATTTTATAGAAGATGGCAGCCAAACAATTAAAGTCTACTGTAACAAAGGGCTCTGGAATTTCATCAGCTGGTGCCTCTCCAGCTCATACAGCAGAGACTAGAACATTGAATTTAGAGGTTACAAGAGAACTTAAAGACTTTATACAAGAAAAATTTAAAGTAATAACTGATGAGATGTCTGAAATGAAAGAGCAGATATTAGAAATTCAAGTGGGAAATAAAGAAGTTAAAGAAGGATTTGTAATTGCAGTACAAAGTTTGGCAACAAATGTGATTTTATTAGAAGAGGAAGTTGAAGAAATCAAGCAACTTAACTCAAAATTAGAAAATAAAATGGATGAATTTCAAAGTAAAATGGAAAAAACAGATGATGAAATAGTTTTGATACAATATAGAAATATGGAATTTGCTTTAAGAATCCGTGGCTTGAAAGAGAATAAAGAAGAGAATTTAAGGGAAATTTTTTCTGAAGTATTTGCTGAGATATTAGCAGCTCGTCCAGCAGATGTGGCTTATCAAATTGATAAAATATATCGTGTGAATTCTTGGATAGCAAGGCAAAAAAAGTTGCCAAGGGATGTTGTTATTTATTTTACAAATAGAACAGTGAGAAATCAGATTCTGCAAGCCTCATATAAGGGGGAGAAGATACAGGTTGCTGGTCAAGATATTTTAATATTAAAGGAAATTCCACCAAAAATGTTAAGGGCTAGGAAGGAATTTGCCTTCCTGGTGAATGAACTTAAAAAACGTCAGATTGAATATAGATGGGATATTCCAACTGGTATAATAGTATATTATGCAGGGAAAGTACATCGTCTCAATACAGTTGGAAAAGCAAGAGAATTTTATGTTGAGGCATTAAAAGTTGGAAGTCTTCCCCCATTGGAAGCTAGAAGAAGGGAGGCTGAAGTGAAGGAAAGAGAAGTGAAGCAGGTACAAGAACAGATTGTGATGGAAGAAGATTTATTACAAGTGTTGGAAATACCTACGACGGGTTCAGATTCAAAGGAACAAAGGCTGACAAGAGCTGCTGCTAAACGCAAGGAACAAGAGATGAAGGCACAACAACAACTGGCAACTACTACAACGGAAACAGTGGGAGGAGCAAGGCCTAAAGCAAAATGTGATCTGCGGCTGGTGTTCCAAAAGTTTCCTTTGGCCGATAATGGCAATTAAACTATTATCTTGGAATGTTAATGGTTTGAATTCACCACAGAAGAGAAGGAAAGTATTTCATTATTTGAAACAATTTAAAAATGACATTACCTGTTTACAAGAAACACATATTAGATCTTTAGACCAGAAATATTTGATAAACTCAAAACTGGGAGTACATTTTGTTGCCTCCTCTTTGGAGAAAAAAAACGGTTTAGTTATATATATAAAGAAGGATATATCAGCAAAATTAATTGAGGTGGATAAGCAAGGAAGATACATTGCTATTGAACTTTTGTTGGAGGGAAAGAAGACATTATTAATAGGAGTTTATGCTCTGAATCAACAACAAGAAAATTTTTTCAAATTTTACATAAAAGAATAGTATTTTGGGATTATAAATCATATATATTAATGGGTGATTGGAATGGTGTGTTGGATACTCAAAAAGACAAAAAAAGTTTAAGGAAGATGTCAAGCCGGGCGAAATTACCAAAGGCTTTTTTTGAAATGATGGAGGACTTGGAATTAAGAGATATTTGGAGAGACATAATACAGAAGAGAGGGATTTTACCTTCTTTTCTGACAGGCATCAATCATTTTCGAGGATTGATTTTATTTTGATTTCTAATGATTTGTATTCTAGAGTGAAGAAGACTAAGATTTGTTCAAGAACTCTATCTGATCATAGTCCGGTTTGGATTGAATTTGATCGGGAAAAGGAGGCTAGGAGATCATGGAGGTTGAATGAGAATTTGTTTAAATATGAACAAAATGTAAATGAATGTAAAAAGCAAATGAAAGAATTTTTTATTATGAATATGAAAAAAGAGACATCTATAGAGATGATTTGGGACGCTAGCAAGGCTTATATGAGAGGAAATCTTATACAAATGAATATTAAATACAAAAATAAATTGCAGAAAAAGAAAAAGGAATTGGAAGAGGAAATTAAAAAGAAAGAACAGTTATTGATAAATAGCCCAGGAAATAGTAAAATAAAAGAATCAATAAATATATTAAGAGGTCAGTTTAATATGTTGATGGCAGATCAAGTAGCAATTAATTTACAATATGTAAAACATAATCGTTTAATAATGCCAATAAGCCAGGAAGATGGCTTGCCTATTTAATAAGGAAAAACAGAAATCACGAAACGATTGATAAAATAGAATATAGGGTAAGGAAGTTTATCAAAAGAACTTGATTAAAAAAACGTTTTTAGAGTATTATAGTAAGTTATATACTAGGGATATGATTGATGATACAGAGATAGAAAGATATTTACAACAACAAAATATTTGTGAGCTTACAGAAAATCAAAGAGAAGAACTGAATCAATTAATTACTTCAGAGGAAATTTTGTTAGCAATTAAGCAACTTAAAATCGGTAAAGCACCAGGTACAGATGGTTTAACAGCTGTTTATTATAAAAATTTACAAAATGAGATAGTTGAACCACTTAAAGAGTTATTTAATAAAATTCAAATGGGAGGGAATATTCCCCCTTCATGGAGGACAGCTTTTATTTCGTTAATACCGAAGGAAGATCGAGATGGTATTAAAGCAGAGAATTACAGGCCTATATCACTTTTAAATACTGATTACAAGATATTTGCCAAGATACTTGCTAATAGATTAATGCCAGTGATGAATCAAATAATTCATAATGATCAATCAGGATTTATTAAGGGTAGGCAGATGAGATATAATGTGAGGCAAATTGTAAATTTACTTGAATATTTGGAACGAAACAACCAAGTCTCAGCGGCATTCTTTTTTCTGGACGCTGAAAAAGTTTTTGACAGATTGGATTGGTAGTTTTTGTTTAAAGTAATAGAAAAAATGCAATTTGGGGATTATTTTATCCATGCAATTAAAGTAATATATCAGAAGCAAACAGCACAAATAATAGTAAATGGTGGGTTAACAGAAACTTTTAAAATTGGGAAAGGGACGAGACAGGGATGTCCCCTGTCCCCATTACTCTTTATTTTAACTTTAGAAATTCTTCTGAATAAAATACGTGGTTCTGATCGAATAAAGGGAATTAGAGTTAAACATCAAGATTATAGATTAAGAGCTTTTGCAGATGACTTGGTTGTTACTGTATCCCAACCAATATACTCAGCTACTGGTTTAAAAGATATAATTGGTCAGTATGGTAAAGTATCTGGATTTAAGGTGAATCAGCAAAAGACAAAGATGATAACTAAAAATATGAATATACAACAAAAAGAAGAGTTAGAAAGAACTACGGGTTTTGAAATCGTTAAAAAGGTTAAATATTTAGGAATATATATTACAGCTTCAAATGTCAAATTATACAAAAATAATTATGAGGTATTGTGGCAGAAGGTATGGAAAGAAATGGAGAATTGGAAGAAGTTACAACTATCCTTGCTGGGAAGAATAGCGGCTATAAAAATGAATGTTTTGCCCAGGTTTCTATTTTTGTTTCAAATGATACCGGTACTTAAGAATGATATCAAATTACAGGAATGGCAAAAGGGGGTTAATAATTTTGTATGGATGGGCAAAAAACCAAGAATAAAATTAAAAATAATGCAGGATACAAGGGAAAGGGGGGGTCTTAAAATGCCTAATTTAAAATTGTATTATGAAGCAGTTGTCTTATCATTAATTACTGATTGGATTAATTTAACTGAGGAAAGAGTTTTGAATATAGAAGGTTATGGTTTGTTATATGGGTGGCATGCCTATTTATTATATGATAAGAAAGTAGATAAAATATTTAAAAATAATATAATTAGAAATGCATTATTGAGGGTCTGGAGGAAATATCAATATAAATTAGATGGAAAGATTCCAATATGGGCAATCCCGAGACACATGATAGAAAATATAAATATATATCAAAAGATGGAGGTAGTTACCTATAAAGAACTTCTTTGTATGGAAAAGGGGGAATTACAATTAAAATCTAGAGAAAAGATGGGGGAAGAAGGGAAAAATTATACATGGTTCCAATATGGACAATTACAAGCTAGATGGAAATTAGATCAAAAAATAGGTGTTAAGCAAACTGAGGATAATTTGTTAAAACAAATGAGAGATCAAGGCCAACAGCATATTAAGAGGTTGTATAATGTATTAGTAGAAATAGACTCAGAGACTGAATTGGTTAAGGATTGTATGATTAAGTGGGCACAAAATTTTCAGCAACCAATAATGTTGGAAACTTGGGAAAGAATTTGGGTGAGGAATGTTAAATTTACACAAGCGCAAAATATGAGAGAAAATTTTTATAAGATGTTTTATAGATGGCATTTAGACCCCAAAAAGTTGTCATGTATGTATCCTAATGTACAGGCTAAATGTTGGAGATGTGATTGTGAAGATGCCACTTATTACCATATATGGTGGACTTGTAAAAAAGTTAAAGCATTTTGGATTAAAGTATGGTGGATCATGCAGAATATTTTGAAAAAGAAGATTAAGTTTACTCCGCAGTTCTTTCTACTAGGAATAATTATGGATTGTACAGCTATAGAGACTAAATTGATTTTGAACTTAATAACAGCCGCAAGACTTTTGATTGCTCAATATTGGAAGAAAGAAGAATTACCTACAATTGAAGAATCACTCAAAGTATCAAATCTGGCAGAAATGGCAAAAATTTCTGCTTACTTGAAAGACTATACACAAGAAAAATATTTTTTAGAATGGAAAATGTGGATTGATTATATTCAAAATAAGTATCAGATAAAAAAATATTGAATAGCATATGAGTAAATTTAGGAAATATTTTGTATTAGATATATTTCTGAAGGAGAGGGGAATTGAGAGTGTGATTAAGTGTGGAGTGACTAGAGATTATAATTTAGGAATTATTTTAGATTATGATTGTTAGTTTTGATACCCTGCATTTTGTTCTGGGAAGTCAGGGTGGGGGGTGGGGGGTAAGGGGGAGGGGAGCTGGGGGGGGGTTTGAGGGTAGAGATGGAGTGATGGTTAATGTACAGGTATTACTGAAGATGTATAAATATAATTAATGTAGGGTCGGGTCTGCCCAGTTACCATTTTAGAACGGTGGGGAGGGAGAAAAGAGGAGAGAGTAGGAGGTAGGAAAGAGGAGAAGAGGAAGGAAGAGGGGTAGAAGAGGGAAAAGGAAGGTGTAGGGTGGAGGGAGGATAGGATGTAGATAAGAGAAGGAGAGGGAGGTCTGGAAAGTAAAAGAAGGTAGAAGAGGGTAGAGTGTTAAAAAGGGGGATGGTGACTGGGCAAGCCCGACTAATTGTATATAACTGTACATTGGATGAGCTGTTTGATATGATTGTAAAAATAAAACTTTTTTATGAAGAAAAAAAAAAGAAAAAGCACCTTTGGGACAACCACTGCCTTACACTGATAAACCAAATAAACTTTCAATTAGAATTCTACTTTTAAACTGAACAATTTCTTTATGCATTGTTTAGCATACTCCAAAATGATGCCCTAAGCACAGCCCAACAATGGTATACCTCAATCCTCTTGAAAGTTAAAACTGAGTATGGCAGTGAAAGAGTTAAGGGATGTGTGTGCCAGGGGTTGGTTCTACTTATCTTTACTACCGGTTTGCAATGGGGCTGCGCACGCATGTGCAGAAGCTTCCTGATGATGTCCAGGTTGGTGGGTGGAGCCTCCCGTTGGTTTTACTACCAGTTCTTGCGAATTGGTGCGAACCGGGGGCAACCCACCACTGGGGTGTGTTCAATCACACACACACACACATACACACACAGCCATTGACTTCTGGGGACTTTCTTCTGGGTTACCCAGATGGCTTTGTGCCTAACTGACTTCCACCCTTAATTTCAGGTCATCCATATGGCCTTTTGCCTAATCTGGAACTAGAACCTACAGTCACCCAGTTTCTAACCTGGTCTCTTACTTTACACTAGCTGTCCGAGGACATGATAGGTAAGGAAAGAAATCTGTGATGCTCCCCCTTTTCTTAGCGCCCTAAACATGTGTTTATTTTGCTTTATACTTAATGCAGGTCTACAGAAGAACATTGCAGGTGTAACTGCCCATATAAGTGTTTCCATCTTTATATGGTTGGAAAGTAGCCCAGTGTCAGCTGTGAGTTTTATTAACCTTCAGTCATTTAGTGGAACAAATACAGTAAATCAAGTGTGGTAATAAGCTTGATGTCATAACCCGTTTGGAATTTTAGAGATAGTCAATCCATTAATTAAATATTAATTAATTATTAAGAGAAAATTTGAGTTTTAACAGCTGCTATATGGGTTTGTTTTGTATAGAAGCTATTCCCACTGAGTAAGCATCTCAACCATCTGGTGGCGTTTACTGCATTTCTTTAGAATATGTGCCACCTGGCTTGCTGATCTTTTAATAGAATAATGATCTAGAATTATTGTCATTTAAGCGTTTGAGTTTAATAGGTAAATAATGGAAGGTCAAACTTTGATTGTACCTGGATTATTCACCTGTGACTTTATATCTGCTTTTAATGAAGTTTGTTTTGAAGAAATTGTACTTTTCTATACAGTGGGGCTTTGAAAATAGAAATGTTTGAGCTATATACTGTACCTACAGCTTTGATATATGGGATGGCTAGACCAAATAATTGAAAGTGTATTACAGATGAAGGAATACAAAATGAAAACAAAGGACCAATTGTGACAGTATATCTGTGATTATCATGCCTAAACAAGGTATCATTTGTTGCATATTGAAACAAAGCAAGGCTCTTGATTTGTTTCTGAAAAAGCTGTAACTGAATTCTCAGCAGCATAAAAGCAGTTAGTCAAACAACTTTATAAAATAAGTATTCAAGAAGAATATGGTTGGAATAGACCACTGATGTTTTTACTTCATGTTTTCTGCTACATCATGGTCAGCTGGATGTACTAAGTTTAGGATAATAGCTCTCTTCCACCATTGCTTCTGACGGTGGGTTTCATTTAGTGATTGCTTGGTGATCAAGTTTCTATTCCCAAATCTGGTTGCTAAATGAGAACAACTATCTTATTTATAGTTATTAGAAGATTTAAATCATAGTTTATGATTTTGAACATTGTAAAACAGAGTGTGAAAAGGAATTATGTGGCAGTGAAAAACATGTAATTGCTAAAATGTATAAACTATTGAAATTTAAAACAGAAGAACAAATGAAACAATGCATGATAAAATGAAATGGAAATTTGTTCAAACGAAGATGGAACAATGTGAAAATATGTTTTTGAGAGGACTGAAATGCATAATTTATTATAATATAGTATAATAATAGTTATAAAAGGATGTACTATCGATATATGTCACCAGAGAAATTCTCTATAAATGCACTTCACAGCAAGAAGAATGAACACTTTATTATGCTTGGCAGTAAAAAAAAAACACTATAAAATTTTGGATTCAAATGCATACATTGATTGAGAAGATCTTACGATTAATACACAATTGATCCAGAGGTTTCTCTTTTGGGACTGATGGACAAACTGTTGGAAAAAAGTCATGGGATTATATTTGTGTGTATAGTAACTCAGTAAGATTATTATATTAACAAAGATGGAAAGATTTGCCAATATCTAGAATAAAGGAACTTGCCAAAATAGTCAAATTTACTTATTTGATTAGAAAAAAGATAATAATTATATTTATTGTTGACCCCTTACAGATTTTTTGTAGAACACAGGAAAAAAAATGAACTGATCATTTATGTATTTGATGAATATACAGGGTAGCTTATGAAAAGAAGAAAGACATGTTACATTGGAAAAAGGGGTAAACTTATCACTGTGCTTGTAACTGAATAAAAGATTGAAAGTCACTGCTTGGTATCTTTTCTTCTTTTCTATTTTTTCCCCTTTCTTACAGTTTCAGCTTTCTCTTTGATCTCTTTCTTTTTTCTTATTGATATTTATTTATTTATTTATTTATTTATTTATTTATTTATTTATTTAGTCACAACAGTATATATAAGCATAAGCATGAAAGTAACTATACAATATATAAGCATATATATAAGCACATTAATTGAATATAATGAAAGGAAACAATAGGACAGGAACGGTAGGCACGTTTGTGCTCTTATGCATGCCCCTTACAGACCTCTTAGGAATGGGGTGAGGTCAATAGTAAAATATTTCTGGACACATTTTTATTTATTTATTTATTTATTTTGTCACAACAATATATATAAGTATCATACAAAAAGATTATATAGTATATAAACATATATATGAGTAAATATTGTATTGTATTGTTCAATTGTATTGATGTCTGAAATGTGGTATGGGTTCCAGAAAGGCGAGCTGTATTCAAGAATGTTTTATAAGCTCTGGTTAGTAGTGTAGTGTTTCTGTAGAAGAAGCTACGTAAAATTAGGTTTACAGCTCTTAAAGCCTTTTTTGTGATGTAGTTGCAGTGGGCTTTTTTTTTTATTTGCATTTATATCCCGCCCTTCTCCGAAGACTCAGGGCGGCTTACACTATGTTACCAATAGTCTTCATTCTATTTGTATAAGTCAACTTATTGCCCCCAACAATCTGGGTCCTCATTTTACCTACCTTATAAATGATGGAAGGCTGAGTCAACCTTGGGCCTGGTGGGACTAGAACCTGCAGTAATTGCAGGCAGCTGCTGTTAATAACAGACTACATTAGCAGTCTGAGCCACAGAGGCCCACATCATTGGATATGAAAACTCCAAGGTCTTTGACAGGGTGGGGGTCATCTGTAAGGTAATGTCCATCGAGTTTGTATTTAGTGTTTAGATTCTTTTTTCCAATGTGTAAGACAGAGCATTTGCTGGTTGAGATTTGGAGTTTTTGACCATTCTTACACAAAGTCAAGGTCTTTTTGAAGGGTAGCTGTATTGTTGGTAGTGTTAAATAATTTTACATCATAGAATAGATAGAATAGAATAGAATAGAATAGAATAGAATAGAATAGAATAGAATAGAATAGAATAGAATAGAATAGAATAGAATAGAATAGAATAGAATTTTATTGGCCAAGTGTGATTGGACACACAAGGAATTTGTCTTGGTGCATATGCTCTCAGTGTACATAAAAGAAAAGATACGTTCATCAAGGTACAACATTTACAACACAATTGATGGTCAATATATCAATATAAATCATCAGCGAAAAGAACACAATTACTTTTAATATGGTCACGGAGATCATTAATGTATAATATGAAGAGTGTTGGTCCAAGAACACTGCCTTGGGGAACGCCGCTATTGACAGGAACAGGATTTGATAGGGCACTGCCTATTTTGACCACTTGTTGTCTGTTTGATAGGAACGCTGATATACAATTGTGGAGGGGTCCGGAGATGCCATAGGATTTTAGTTTTAGAAGAAGTTTGTCATATACCACTGATTCAAAAGCTTTACAGAAATCTATGTAAATTGCATCTATTGTTTTGCCTTGATCAATTTGTAGTCCATATGTTTTTGCAGTGAAGAAGTTGTAAGTTACATGATATTTTTTTTCTGAAACCAAATTGTTTATTAGAGAGTAGATTGTTTGTTTCTAGGTGGAGGATAATGGATTGGTTGATGATAGATTCCATAACTTTACAGGTGACACAGCATAGAGAGATTGGTCTGTAATTTTCAACTAAGCTGGGGTCTCCTTTTTTGAAGACAGGGATGACCGTGGCTGGTGACCAAAGTTTGGGAAGGGATCTGTTCGTGAAGGCTTTTCCAAAGATTTTGCTTAGGGGTTCTGCAATAACAGTTGGAAAGCTTTTTTTAAGAAGTATGCACATAGTCAATCATGTCCTATAGATAGGGATGGTTTCAGTTTGTGAAGAGCTTTTTCAACATTTTCTTCAGTGAAATCTATATGTGTTAGGTCGTGGTTGGTGCAGTTGGGGAATGTCGGGTATGAGCCATTACTGTTAACAAAGACTGAGCCGAAGAATGTGTTAAAGAGGTTTGCTTTAACTGTTTCATCATTATTTTCTTTGCCATTAGATTCTTTTAGTGGTGGGATAGATCTCGAGTCATTAAATTTGTTGTTCACAAAATTATAAAAAGCACGATTGGAATTTGTGCGCAGAAGGTCTTCTTCTTGCTTGATATGGTAATTGGTGCATTCAATTTTTATTTGGTTGCATATATCTCTATCGGTTTTTGAAATTTGCTACGTGTCCCTTTTTGTTTTTCTCCGAAGGGATTTTTTTGGGGGGATTGAAGCTGTTTTATTGATATGGGTAATTTGTTTTTCTTGATTTTTGTGATGGTTTGTGGTTCGTATTAATTTTTTAATATTTTGTAATACTTTTAATAAAATCACAAAGGTAAATGAGCATTTGGCATGCTGAACAGTCCTAGAACTCACAGTGGTGCAAATTTCTAAATGCCATGTCTTGAGCTTAAGGCCTACCTATTTTCCCGCGCAGGACTGGCATAGAATTTTTAGATGTTTTTTATGGGTTTTTTTAATTTTTAATGAGTTTTTTAGGATTTTAAATGTATTTTAAATTTGGGCCAAATTTAATAAGTTTTTTAGCTAATGTTTTATCTGTATTGTGTGTATTTGATTGTTGTTTTTATTTGGCTGTTCACCGCCCTGAATCCTTTGGGAGAAGGGCGGTATACAAATTAAAATATTATTATTATTATTATTATATTATTATTGACTTCTTTGCTATTGTTGCAAATTTTGCAACACATGGATTCTATGGGTTAGAAGTGAATGGTATTGTAAATATTTGAGGGTTATTTTGGCAAGGATTTAAAAAAAAGGGGGGGAAAAAACACCCCACCTGAAATTTATTTCAAGGGTTCTACCAGGAAAGATTGAGAATTATTTAGGATTCTGATTTAGGGTATTGAGTATTGACCACTGTACTTTAAAAATCTTTCTGGGTTATCTTTCAAAGCATTAATTGCTTAAAACTTCTGTAAGGCTACAAAATGTTCACTGTGACTATTGAATCCATGTGATTATTTTAATATCTGGTACATTATTAAATTTAGAGGCTTTTTAATAAAATAATTGGTTATCGATTATAGTTTTGGTTTTGAACTTCTAGATTACATTACCTGTTTAACAATCTATAGTATTCAATCCCAAATGAATTGGCACTGCAGGAGGATCCAGTCTGTTACATAATAGCTATAATTAAATACATTTTTATTTATAGATATATTGGTACTAAGATATATTGGTACTAATATTTTAAAGAAATTCTTATTAACTATTTTTTTTTTTATTACTTTTTTTACAACAAACAAACAAAAAAAATACATTATTACACCCTTGTGCTATACATAAAAGGAAGATTTGGGTCTTCGGATATATCCTCATGATTGCCAAAATCCACGTTCTCGAGGTACAGGTACTGAAACGTCCAATGTTCCAAGCGCAAAGTCCACAAATGGTTTCCAAGTCTTCCAGAAAATATCTTCTTTATACACACCACTTCTAATTTTAATATCACATGTCATTTTATCATTTAAAGCTAATTTCCACATTTCAGAATTCCACTCTTCTATTCTAAAAATCACATCTAGTTTCCAATATCTAGCTATTATAATTCTACCTATTATAATCATAATTCTAATCAATTCTTTTCATATTTTGTTAATTCTATTTCCTTAATTACCAACAATAATATAGTTTCCACTCTCAATGTTATTACTTTCCCCATCATTTCAAATATCATTTTCTCCAATTGTTGCCAAAACTTTTAACCTTATCACAATTATACCACATATGTTCATAAGTCCCCAATTCCATCTCACATCTCCAACATTTTTACTAGTTTTTTATCCATTTGTGACAATCTTACTGGAGTCAAATACCATTTCCAAACAACTTTATAATTGTGCTCTTTAATCCTTATAGATAAAGTTCTCATAATTCTACTCTTCCAATTCACATTCCAATCTGATTCTGGTATTTCAATATTAAGATCTTTTTCCCAATTTGTCCTCATCACTCTTTGTAATTTTTCATCAGAATTTATAATCTTATAAACCCTACTAACGAGTCCCTTTAGCCCAATTTCATCTTTCATAATCCGAGATACTAAATATTCAAATTCAGTTTCACATCTATTTATTGAATAATTTTCCTTTAGTTTTTTGTCCATTTTCTATCTGTATTTTTCAAACCAACTTAACCCTAATTTTTCAATAATTTCTTTATTCCTCCTTTCATTTCCCATAACTTTTATCCAATCTCTAATAATTTCTATATTTTCCTCTTTAATCACTTCATTACGTTTTATATTATTTTAATTGGCCAAATTCCAGTTGTCTCCCCAAAAGATTATATCCGAATTAAAATTTTAACAAATTTGTTCCACATTTTTACTTAATCCCTTTAACCAATAACTTCTACTTACACATTTTAAATTTGCTTTATCTAAAACCACCTTGATCCAAATTTCTATATCCCTTAACTCTAAATCTCTCCAATAATTATCTTCACCTTTAAGTATTTTTACCACTATCCGGATACCATACGCACAGTAATAATTAAGTAATTTGGGGATTCCTAATCCACCTTCCTTTTGATTTTGATACCACATTTTCTTCACTAATCTGGGTCTTTTACCACCATTGCAAAATTTATCCAGTTTTTTCTGATATCCTTCAATATCTTTCTCTGTCAAATTTAGTGGTAGCATCTCGAATAAAAAGTTGAACTTGGGCAGCAACATCATCTTACACATTGCAATTCTACCAAACCAAGACAACTTTAAAATTTTATATTTATCTATCTTCTTCTCAATTTCGTTAATCACCACATCATAATTAAGTTTTTTCAATTCTTTAACCTTAAGTGAAAGCACTATACCCAAATATTTCAATGTGTTTTTAATCCTTATCCCAAATTGCTCTTGCATATTCTCAGACTCATTACCATTACTATCCATCAATAATTCTGACTTTGACCAATTTACTTTCAATCCTGTCATTTCTTCAAATTCTATCAAATGCTTATATATCTTTTTCAAATCTTTCTCTACATTTTTCAAAATAATTAAAGTATCATCCGCATACAAATTTATCTTATACCCCTTATATCCTTCTAATTCTTCATCTTTTTCTATCATTTTTGTCAATATTTCCATAGCCAATAAAAATAATGTTGGGGACAGGGGACATCCTTGTCTCGTACCAGCTTCTAATTTTATCTCTTCAGTTAATATTCCATTCACCTTCACTCTTGCACTGCTCTTTTGGTATAATTTTGAAATAACATGTATAAACTTATTACCAAAGCCTAAAGCCTCCACAATTACTTTAATTGTTTCCCATTGTACAGAATCAAAAGCTTTAAAAATATCCAATGATACTATACCAATTTTATCACCATTATATTCAGCTACATCTATAATATTTAATACTCTTCTAACAATATCACTCATGTATCTACCCTTCACAAAGCCTACTTGATTATAACTTATATATCTATCTATAAATCTATTTAATCTATTACTTATAATAGCAGTAAATATCTTTGCATCCTGATTAATTAAAGAAATGGGCCGATAGGACTCAATCCTTTCTAAATCTTTATCTGGTTTAGGAATTAGGGATATCACCGTTCTATTCCATGACGAAGGTACTTCCCCACCATGTAATATTCCATTAAATAATTTTTGCAATCTTGGTATTATTAATTCTTTAAATTCTTTATAAAACTCAATAGGTAATCCATCCTCACCTGGAGCTTTCCCTAATTTTAATTTTTGTATTATTCCATTAATCTCATCTTGTGTTATATCTTCTTCCATCAATTCCTTATATGTTTGATCAATTTTCACCACATACTTTTCTAAATAGCTTTGCAATTTTCCCCGATTAATTGGTTTCTTTGAATATAGTTTCTGAAAAAAATTTCTAACCACTTCACATTTCTCTAATTTTTTATAACATCTTATACCTCTATCATCTATCAAAACTCCAATTTCTCTCTTCTCTCTTTTATCTTTCGCCATCTTTGCCAATAATTTAGAATTTCTATTACTAAATTCAAAAAAATTCCTATTTAAAAATCTCAAATTTCTTTTACTAACTCTGTATCTTCTTCTATCATTTTATTTCTTAACATATTAAGCTCCTGAAGAATTTTTTTCTTTAGTAAGCAAAATTGATTTTCCAATTCTTTAATCTGATTTTATCTCTTTCCATTTTAATTTTTATAATTTTTATATTTCCTACTTGATAATTTAATACTCTCCCCTCTAAACACCGCTTTCATCGCATCCCAAACAATTTCAAATTTAACCTCCCCGTTATCATTTAATCTCCAACTTTCCTCCAGTTTTTTAAGTATCCATTTTTTATCCTTTTCATTTTTATACAATTTCTCGTCATATCTCCAATAGCTTCTTTTTCTCAAAATTAAAATCTAAGTCCACCATAACTTCTGCATGATCAGAATCTTTAAAATTCCACATCTACCTTATCCACATTATTCAACAAATCTTTAGAAAGAAAAATATAATCAATTCTAGAATATGTATTATATATCTTAGAAAAAAAAGTGTATACTCTCTCAATTCCTTTAACCTCTCTCCACACATCAACCACGCCATTTCGAAGCATCCACATATTTAAAATCCCCATTTTATTTGCTCCTCCACAGCGGGTGGGATTAGTACTATCTATTTTATCTCTGATTAAATTAAAATCCCCAGCCACAATTACTTTCCCTACACTTTCATTCTCCAAAATTTTTGTTATTTTTTCAAGAAATTCTCTTTGTTTTTCATTCGGTAAATATAAATTAACAAGTGTCACTTTTTCCTCATTAAGATTTCCAACAATTATTACATATCTTCCATCTTCATCCAAAATTACCTTATGTTTTTCAAAGTACACCCTATCTGATATCAGTGTTGCAACTCCTCTAGCTTTTGAAGATCCAAATGCTTTTTCATATATTTGCATACCTTTTATATACATTCTATTTGAATCTTCAGATTTCTGATGGGTTTCTTGTAAAAATAAAATGTCTGGCAAATCCCTTTTAATCTTAAGCTCCAATCTTCTTCTTTAATCTGGTTCCTGTACCCTTCACATTCCATGACATTATTTTATAACTCCCATTTAAAATATAAATTTTTAATCCTATCCCGCATCTTCCTTTCTGTGCCCACCACCCAACATTAAACTACCATATTTAACATATAAACAACAATAAGAAAACAGAAAAAACAAAACAAAACAAACAATAAAGTACAAACAATCTTCTTCCCCACATCCTCATCGATTTCGCCTCTATAAAGAGAATGGGGAGAGGGACGTGCCAATGCCGGGCCACTTCTTTCGGGCTGTCTATTTAAATTCATCACTCAAAAAAAGATAACGATGACCCGCATTCAGCTTCAGATTTTCCAAGACTCTTATCTGCTTCTTCTCTTACTGTATCCTCACGACTCTTCTTCTGTTCAACCAACACAGGTGATATTTCTTTCCTCTTTAACCCTTTGGAGTCTTGCCCTCCAATAGCCCCTTTTTCTTCTTCTGGGATTGATGTTTCCGCGTATGTTCCACCCATCTGAAGCATTTGATCTTTTATCTCCATTAAATCCTCCATCTCAATCAGTCCAAGCTCCCGTAAATATAATAATGCATCTATATCTGGGGTGATTGTACGCATCCTTCCTTTATAAAAAAATTTCAATTGTTGTGGTGGCCTCCAATTGTATTTAATTCCATTATCCCTCAAAACTTTTGTGATTGGTTTTAAAAAAAATCTCCATGCCCTTTCTTCTCTTGATATATCCGGGAAGACTTGAATAGTCTTCCCTTCGAACTTCAAAGCATCTCCCAACTCTCTCACCTTGGCCATAACTTCCAACTTATCACCAAGATTTGCGAACCTGACAAGCACGTTTCTGTTAGAACCATTTTGCCTTCTATATCCAATTCTAAATACGCTTGCCAGGTCTGCTATTGTGAACGTAAGTTGCGTATCCAAATCATTAATCCATTTCAAAACCCGCTGTTTCAATTTATCCTCCTTTTCTTCTGAGATTCCTCTGATAACTAAATTATATTTCCTCATCTCTTCTTCCAAAAGACAGATTCTCTTATCTTGCTGCTCATTTTTATAAAATATTTTACCAATTTGCCGATCTACTTTTACTTCATGCACATGCATCTGCTCCATTTCATCTTTAATCATTATCATTTCCTCTTTTTGTTTTGCAAAGTTTTCATTCATCTCTTGCTTTAAATTCTGCATTTCAGATGTCAGTTTCAATGTCAAATTATCTATACGCTCTGATAGTCCTGCTATTTTTTCCCCAATTTTATTTAAAGCTGCAGCAAGTTGCTGCGTTTCTGAAAGTTGTTGAGTCATTTTGAAAAAAACCAAAAAATTTCCCAAACTAGGATTCCAAACCAATTTTACAGAGGGTCTTAGTGAAGATCAAAGGACGACTGTCTTTTAATTGAAGCGAAGCTGCTTATTTGCACTGTTATCTCTCAAGTTCAAGGATACTCCACAAAGAAACACAAAACTTCACAGCTAACATTAATCAGCGCCATTTTTCCTCCACGTCAGCAAAACAGAAAGGAAGACAAACCAACTTAAACGAAGCAAAATCCTTTTTTTTTTTGTAATATAAACAAGCTATTAATTTGCTCCAGAGAAAAAAAATAAAGAAAAATTAGCTCAGTAAAATCCTCTTACTACCAAACAATCCAATAAAAAATCAGTTTCTCTTCTCTTCAATTAAATTCTTCTTGGCTGAACTTCCGGAAGGCTCAAAAAAAAATAATCTTCTCATTATCAAATTCAGTCCTTCACTTAGCCTCAGCAATAGAAAAATTTTTTTTAACACAGAACAAGATAGTTAATTTTGGAAAAACAAAACACAGCAATTTATTCCAACTTATCTTGTCTGCCGGCTTCGGTCAACCCACGCTGTAGAAACTCCTTAATTCAAGCCGTTTCAGATGACCTACCAGTTTTAAATTCAATCTGCTGGGCTGTTAACACTTTCAGTTCATGATTTATTACTCCACAAAGAAACACAAAACTTCACAGCTAACATTAATCAGCGCCATTTTTCCTCCACGACAGCAAAGCAGATAAATTCTTCTTGGCTGAACTTCCGGAAGGCTCAAAAAAAAAATATTCTTCTCATTATCAAATTCAGACCTTAATATTCAGTCCTTAGCCTCAGCAGTAGAATAAAAATTTTTTTTAACACAGAACAAGATAGTTAATTTTGAAAAAACAGAACACAGTAATTTATTCCAACTTATCCTGTCTGCCGGCTCGGTCAACCCACGCTGTAGAAACTCCTTAATTCAAGCCGTTTCAAATGACCTACCAGTTTTAAATTCAATCTGCTGGGCTGTTAACACTTTCAGTTCATGATTTATTAACTTTCGTCCATAACAGTGCATTCCAAACGGCATAAATTCTCATAAATCTTCATTAATAAGCCCTGTGAAGTGAAGGAAAGGTCCTTACCCCACCACGGTCATGGCCACGCCCCCGAAATTCTTATTAACTATAAAAACAGGAAAGTCAGCATTTGATTGGCAATGCTGTCTACGATTGTCATGAAAAAAAAATGTACTAGAAATTAACACATAAATATTATGCTGACCGAAAATTTTCCAAAAGGCAATTATAGCTTAATAATCAATGTTTATTCTTGAATAGACTACCATGTCATTTAAATGTGTTATCTCTTGACTGTAAATTGATTTAATTGCAAATAAGTTTGTTTTTAATACATTGTGTGACCCTTAGTACTGTTCCTTATTATATAAAAATATCTGAAAAGATGTTGACAAGTATGTACCTAAGTTTCTGTTATAACAAATAATCATAGCATTATTATGGTGAGTTATCACATATTGTAGAATAATTATGTGATGTGATCCCATTCACATTTCCTGGATTATTATGTGACAGGATTTATTTATTGTACAAGAAAATTATACTATGCTGTACAAAACAGTGTAACTTCTTTTAAAGCAAAAGAAAAGCATTAAAAAAGTAGAACTAAAAGAGGCATAAATGTAAGGACAATAACCCAGTTTATTCTAACAGTTGTAAACTGAACCAAATAACAATGGAATGGTAAATATAAATATCAAACATCTCTTGGAAAAGAGTTTCATATGTGGGCTATTATCTGAGAAAATGGTTAGCATTGTGTATCCGCTAATCCCAAATCATTTGGTAGTTCCTCATAAAATAGGGCAACTCACTTTCGGAGATAGTGGTTTTTGAGATATTAATGATTTTTTTTAAAAAAAATACTTCTATTCATCTGGTGATATAGTTCATAGCAGAAAAGAATACACTTGTGAAAAAAACATTTGAAATATTAATGTTCAGATTGTTCTACATTGTGAATTAATGAGTTAATGAATGGAACAGCAATTATTATTACCTGCTAAATATGCAAAGAATATCAATAGTAGCATCATCATGGACTTTGAAAAAAATTAGGAAACAAACTCATGATCCTGGGGCAACTTTTTCCTAGTCTTCCAAGCTGTATCAATAACTGGTTACATAGGTAATACCAAATAATGTTGGTATCTGGGACCATGTTCTTCATCAAGTGGACTCCCTTCACTAGAATTGATCAAAATGTGTTTGGCTAAAATATGATGAGTTTGATCAAAATATATATTAAACTAAATCATCTGGAAACGAAAATCCTGAAGTTGCTATCTCAAATGAAGACTTATGTTCTGTGGAAAGAAGTAAGACTAAGTTCTAATGGAGATTCTTAAACCAGCTAGTGGAAAATTAGAAAGAATATTGACTCATATAGTTCAGTATTCACTGTATACTGACGCTCAGAATGTGAGATATAAGCAGGGTAAGTTTGAACTTTTTTTTTAGAAATTCAGCTATGATTTAATAGATATAATGAAGCCTGGATGAAATAGTGCAAAAAAAAAAAAAAGACAATTTGTTTCAAGAGAAGCAGAAGCAATCAAAAGGGAGGAGGATTTGCTGTTTGTTCAAAACATCACACAGCTTATAAAGAGGACATCAGGATTCAAATAATTGGGGGGACAAATAAAAGCAATACTATTGTTGAGTTCTATTATCAGCAATTCAGTCAAAAAGAAGATGTGGATGATACTTCCCCAAAGCAGTGCCTGAACTTTTAAAAAGGTCCAGAAGCAGTAAAGAAGTAGTACTTTAATTATCTCAAATTCTGTTGGAAGACAAACTTTGGCAAGCATAATTGTTCAGGAAACCACCTTATTCTTCAGATGATGGAGAAAAACACAAGAGAATCAGCTATCGTTGACTTGCAAGGAAAGGCGTAATTAAGCAACACAAGTGAAAGTAGACTTTTAGGAAGAACTAAAGCTAAGTGCAGTCTCGCACACAGCTTGGACTTCAAAAATAAAAAAAAGTGATTTTAATCAACTCAGAGCAATAAGTAGAATCCCATGGCAGGACGAGGCAATTGGAAAACAAGTTTCAGATGAGCTGGACTTCTTAAAAAAATGAAAAACACCAAAATATAATTTCAAACAATTCCAATTAGGAAATAAAATGGTGCCTAGAAGCAAACAGTGCAAACAGCCACTGCACACACAAAAAAATATTAATGAACATTCATAAGCTTCTCTTGGTTTCTCTTGTTCTCCCTTAAACACAAGAGATGAAAAGAGTAACATAGAATATCAGTTCCAAGACCCAAGAGCAATGTGTACAGGCGGTCAACTGTTAAAAGAGAAGTCTAATATAAAATGAACATTTCGAATAATACAGCCAAAAAAACCAGCATAAACCATCCTATTTTATTTCTATTACTTTGACCCATTTCATCTTGATTATGCTTTATCCATAGCTGGCTTTCATTTTAGTGGAGTTTGTTCATGTCAGTTGTCATTTTTCTCATTTTCATTATTTCCCTCGGGATTTCCAAGAGCTCCTCTTATCTCCTATGAATATGTGTGCCTTCTTAGACAAATATTCCTGATGTATTAACTTTCCCATAACATGCTTTTTAAACCCATTTCCCCCATGTAAGCACTTTGAAAAAATACAATCAAATATCCATGCTTTGAGGAAAATTGCAAATGAAAACAGATGCAGATTTTTAAAATAAATAAATAAACAAAAATTCAACAGACCGGCATGCTGTCTTTTTAAAGTGCATAGTACAACAGACCAATTTAAACTGATCCAGAAATCCCTTTCAGTACATGCATCCATTTATTCCTGCTGTTCTCCTTTCTTGTTCAAAGTTGGTTTAGAAGAATAAAGAAAATCATGGGCAAGAGAAATACATAACAGGAAAAATGCTAAATTAAACCAACACTAAAAGGACATTGAAATTTATTCAGGTTTTTACCACACGTAAAATGTAAAGCATTGGAACACAAATGGTGTCAATGAAAAATGTCCATCTTTATATGGAATAAAAAAATATACCAATTACATTAATTACCCCTCCCCAAAAAACCAAGGGATACAAAAAAGCATACTTCAAGACAAATGGTATTGACATAACTTCCTGCTTTAAAAAAAATAGTCTATCTTTCCAGATGATTCTTTGTCGCAATAAATGTTGAAGTGCAATATATTTTTCCTGCAAACGTTAAAAACAACAACAAAATCTAACACAAAACCTAAATTGGTTATAATGTAAAGGTACATATATCTTCTCATATAACTAAAGCCCTAGCACAAAATGCATTATGCATGAATGGCAATCATATAATTCCAACCACCAAACCTGGAAGACTCTGATTTATTTTCTTTCAGACTACTTTAATTTCCCAAACTGTCCTTCATTTCCTCAATATGAATATATTAGTATTTGTTCTAATGCATCACTCCTGACATCTATTTACCTTGAATAGAGAAAGATAAAACTTTGAAACTCCTAGAACATTTAAAGTTGGTTGGGTAGAGAGGACCTATTTATTATACGTTATTATTTATTGAATTATTAAACAATCTGTCTAATAACCAGAGGTTTTTGGCTAACTATAACGTTACTGAGCACGTGTTAAAAACAATACTCAAAACACAATCGAATAGAATTTTTATTGGCCAAGTGTGATTGGACACACAAGGAATTTGTCTTGGTGCATATGCTCTCAGTGTACATAAAAGAAACCATACATACTGTACATACATAAATGCAACCCCCTATTCAAGTCGTTGCAAGAGGTTTCAGTAGGAAAAGAGTTTGGTAGAAAGAGATTTTGGTAAGAAAATAATAATAAAAAATAATTTAAAAAAAAGAAAATCGATAAAGTACCGCAGAGAACCAAAACTAAAAATAGCCATAGAAAGAGGAAAAAAGTATCAGAAGGAAGAGTAAGAGTTATTTCCTCTTACTCTTACAGAGCAAATAAGTGATAGGAGTAGAAGAACAAAGAAAAGTGTATGGAAGGAAGAGAAGACAGTAGTGTAACATGTAAAGAAGAAGCAAAAAGAGACAGGAACCAGGCAGAGGACCAAGTACGAAAGGAAGGCACAGAGGAAATGTGAAATGTGAAGAAAGAGTGAAAACTACATTAGGCTTTGTGAAGCAAATATTCAGACTGCTGAATATTAAGACGTGCTATAAGCTTTGAGGATACCAGCCTGCAGGAAAAAGTCAGAAACAATTGTCAACTGATGATAGATAGATAGATAGATAGATAGATAGATAGATAGATAGACAGACAGACAGACAGACAGACAGACAGACAGACAGACAGACAGACAGACAGACAGACAGATAGATAGATAGATATGGCCTGTATGTTTCTGATACATTGCCATACTATAGGGACTGAAGGTAGGATTCAATGATACCCCAAAGAATATACCAAAGATTATTCTTACTGCAAGACAAAAGAATATGGTGGGAACTGCATTGCAGTTTTGGTATTTCAACTGAAGTTAACTGTCAACTCATTGCTTTCTGTAAAAGTAAACAAGATAAGCTTAGCAGCAAGTTGGATTCTTTTCAGCAAATCTGATTCAGTTTCTTTTACTAGTTTTGAATTTCTCAGGGAAGGGTTCAAGGAGATTCTGGGAGAAGAAATAATGAAAGAGAAACCCTTCTTCTTGCTGGAGGAAGATAACTACTTTCAGGGTTTCTCAGGGATCTACTTTCTCTCCACTCCAATTTGACGTGAAGCTCCTGGATGTGGTTATCCTTTAGCATGGGTTATTAAATATCAACAATATGCTTATGCAACCTAACTTCATATCTTTTGTTGTAGCCTGCCAGAGGCCAGCAGAGTTGACAGCAGAGTCAAACAGTGAGGAGGTTAGCGAGGAACTTGGGCCAGTCCTTGGAAGCAGAGAAGGAGGAGACATCAGCAAGGCAGAGGAACAGCTGGAGCCCGTTCCCAGTGCACGCATGTGCAGAGCTTCCAGAAGACAAGAAAAACTCAGAAAGCAGGGTCAACTTGGGAGTAAAAGCTATACATTGGAGGTGATTGGCCCCTCCCATTGGAAATAAAAGAAGAGCGAACAGGGAGTTGGCTTTTGCAGGAAACAATTCATTCCTTCTGTGACTCTGAGAGACTCTGTGCCAGGTTTTGCTTTCCAAACTTGGAAACAAGTTACGTGGCAGCTTGCCAAATGAGATAAGATGTGTTGAAAAATATTCCTTTGAAAAACTGTTTGGACAAACTTTGCTGACTGTGAATGAATATAATTCACAGTCCATGTAAATAAAGGAGGTTTTTGACAGTAATTTCTGCCTCCCGCTTGTTAAGGGAACCTAGGTCAGAGCATCTTTATCCTTGGTTGATCCACATAATGGCTTCAGGGTAGAGGTGATTCTGACAGGTTCTGGAGAACTGGTAGCAGAAATTTTGAGCAGTTTGGAGAACCAGCAAACACCACCTCTGGCTAGCCCCAGAGTGGGGTGGGAATGGGGATTTTGCAATATCCTTCTCCTGATGTGGGTTGGAATGGAGATTTTGCAGTATCCTTCCCCTGCCACACCCACCAAGCCATAGCAACAAGCCACACCATGGCCACCAAGCCATGCCCACAAAACCGGTAGGAAATTTTTTTGAAACCTACCACTGATATAGTTGAAGTCAAGTTAGAAGCTACAGTTGGTCATGAATGCAGCCACATGGGTTATTATGGGAACCATGGCTTCAGGGTTTGTGCTGGCTCCAAGTCAGGTTCAGTTTAAGGTACTGATTATCCACTATAAAGCCTTTATGGCACAGGCCTAGGTTATTTGCTAATGCTGACAAATCATTGTTTGGCTGTCCTGTTGCCCAGGGATTCATTTTTTAATCATCTTATCTTTTCATGATTACCAACTTTGTATCTTTTCTTTTTGGGAATATTTTTCCAAAACAACATATTGGCAATGTTTTTTTTTTCCTGTTTTGGTTCTCTTACCCTTTCCAATTAATTATGTTTCTATTCTTTATACTGAATTTAAATATTGTTACAACGCCTACTCTTTTTAATTTTGTAAGTTTAACTCTTAGGTCCAGTCATACCATCTGTAATTATAATGCTAGAAACTGGTACTGAAAAATGAATTATCATTCAAAAACTTTTCCCCTGACTTATATCATTTATGAAATCCAAACCTTCCTATAATTCCAGGTTTCTCCTTATTTCAAAGTTTGTTCTTTAATGTATATTGCATTTAGCACCTCCTCAAGATTGATGGAATGTCTTCTAGCACTGTGTTTATAATATGTTCATCCATTTATATAATATTGATATTAACTACGTTTTGACGAAGTCTCATTTGTCATCTTCAGGCTGGTGTTTTCAGCTTTGTGCTTCTAGGAGCAGTGTGTGATTGCAGCTGTTTCTTCCTTTTAAGGAAGGGGTGGGGTTTGAGCTGATTGGTTGGGAGCTTGGCTGTGTTCTGATGGGGTGGAGGTGTGTTCTGATTGGGTGGGGGCTTGGCTGTGCTCTGATTGGCTGGGGGTGTGTTCTGTTTGGGTGGGGGCTTGGTTGTGCTCAGGTTAGTCTGAGTTGCAGGGGGATTTGAGTTGGTGAGATGCATTGCTGTTGTTTGGATTCTCGTTTGTGGTCGTGCTACATCTTCATGGTGGGTGTCAGTCTGCTGCATGTATGGATTGGAGGGGTTTGAAATGGCTAATGATGCAGAGTCAAACCCACACTGATGATGAAGCACGATCACGGACCAGAAGCCAGACTGCAGCTGTATCATTATATAACAATTTAGCACACTTATTTTAACTCTGACAATTTCATTTTTTCTTTGTTTCTCAGATTTCAATTATTCAGGTATTTGTAAAGTGAACTCCACTTTTAAAACAGGCACTATGAGAGAACAAGTGCTTTGTGCTAGCCATTGGACAAATTTTCTTCTTTTGGCTCTGCCAGTGTCATCATGTTCCTGATCCCAGTAGTTTAGAAATGCCAGCCTGTGGCAGGACATTCACTGTGGTTTTCTCTGCCCTGTGGAACATCATCTTCCCGAAGTTTTACTGACCTGAGCTGTTATGCTTTTGTAAAGCTTTAAAAATGGAGTCTTACTGCAATGTCTTCTTTATTTTGCTTGACTATGACTTGTTCGTATACTGCTCATTTTATTATTTTAATCCTGAACTATAAGCCACCCGTAGCAGAGATGGGTTTCAGCAGGTTCTGACCAGTTTTGAAGAACCAATAGGTTTTTTTTAAATTTACATTTATATCCCGCCCTTCTCCGAAGACTCAGGGCGGCTTACATTGCATAAGGCAATAGTCTCATTCTATCTGTATATTCATATACAAAGTCAACTTATTGCCCCCCCAACAATCTGGGTCCTCATTTTACCTACCTTATAAAGGATGGAAGGCTGAATCAACCTTGGGCCTGGTGGGACTCGAGCCTGCAGTAATTGCAGGCAGCTGTGTTTAATAACAGGCTATCTTACAGCCTGAGCCACACTGCGGCCCTAGTGGAAATTTTGAGTAGTTTGGAGAACTGGTAGTAAAAATTCTGACTGGCCCCACCCCCCTCTAGTCTCTTCCTTCCAATTCCCAGCTTATCGGGAGGAAATGGGGATTTTTGCCATAACCTTCCCCTGGAGTGGAGTGGGAATGGAGATTTTATAGTATCCTTCCCCTGCCACACCCACCAAACCATGCCCACCAAACCATGCCACACCTACCAAGCCACACCCACAGAACCGGTAGTAAAAATGTTTGAAACCCACCACTGATCTTTAGTAGTTTTAGTGATTTACATAGCATATAAATGAATGAATGAATGTCTTCACTTACAGATGTATTTGAGAGAATTTTACATTCTTCCATAATAACCTGTGGGGAGAAGGTGATCTCATCAGGCCTTCAAACTCATCTATATTACCAGCGATGGTCATAATTTTCTGAACAAAAATCCTGAAGAAGTTATCCGTTGTGTTCTTTTGCTTTTATTTTAGAGTTCTTTCTCCTTAATGGGTTATTTTCCATCAAACAAATAATACTTTATCTGCCTTTAACCCCTTTTTTGTGGATGATTGTTGACTTTACCTCTCTTCTTTTAACTTCACCAGCAAGAAATGATTTTATCAGAAGCTCATACTTCTGCCAATGTTGCTCTCAGGCTATTATTCTGCTGGGAGGGCAAAATCTTGGTTCAAGCCCTATGTGCCAGTTCTACATAGAAGATGGGAAATGCTTCAGTCGTAAATATCTTAGATGGGGGAAGTATAAAAGGCAACAATTAGAGTGGGATGTCATATAATAAAATGTCAATTATAGTTCAGTATACAGTAACCATCACGTATTGGAGCAAACAGAATTTCAGGAGCAAACAGAACCATCCTTTGTACTTTCATAAACAAATACAAGTCTTATTTATTTATAAACTTCCCTAGTTTAATATATTTCTAGCACTAATTGCATTTTTGCTATATTTGGAACAATAACAAACACATATGGAGATATGAGTACAATGTGAAATTCATGAGATGCCAACTCGCTTATAAATATAGCAAATCAGTAATTAGCACCAAGGGAAAGCATATAAAACTTCAAGACACTCCTTGGGATTTGAAATTAACTGAGTTGAAACTGATTATCTTTGTCATAAATTAATATTTTGGAAAACTAAAACTTGGCTGTTCCGAGATGTAGTTTAAGCTTCAAAATAAAATTTGAAGTCTGAACCGAAAGTCAGCTTTTACATATTCTAAATCAGGGGTGTCAAACTCCTGGTCTCCCAGCCAGATGCATCTTGCTCTGGCCACGCCCACTCCCCGGTTTAGTGAAGAGGGAAAAAGTCCTGATACGTCACATGATGCTGCCATGACAATGTGAGTTTGACACCTCTGTTCCAAATGATGCAACAAAAGTTATAGAAATGCTTCTTCCTGCGTAGAATAAATGATATGGCCTGTCCTACCGAAGGTAATCATTCAAAATGTATTTTGCAAATGTTTTACTATGGAAAAATCCAAAGTATACTTATGTCTCTTAACATCCTTTCTTGTAACAATAAATGAGTTTCTGAATATGTTGCTGATTAATTAATAGATGTATTTCCGAGGCCAAATGACAGGATGCTATTGGCTTCCTTGTTCTGCTGTCACAGAGAACCTGAGCAATAAAATAATTGTTGAATACCTTCAAGGATTAGGAAGACTCAGAAATTTAATTTTCAAGTTTCCTAAACCCCTTTCTTAAACTGCATGAGTAATATAGTTAGTGGGAGAGGAAAGCAAGAAAATCTGATTGTAAAGGAATCCTTCACATCCAAAAAAATTATCTTTACCCTTCCATTCCAGCATGATCAGAAGAAAATATTAAATTATTCTCTTTTTTTCTTGTTTACAAGAACACAAAGGTGATTTTCTCCGCCTCCTTCCTTGTTTATGATTAGAAGTTCGATCATCACTGGCTCAACGTTGACTCACTTTCCGTCCTTCTGAAGTTGGTAAAATAAGGACCCAGATTGTTGAGGGTAATATGCTGACTCTGTAAACTGCTTAGGGAGGGCTGTAAAAGCACTATGAAGCAGTATATAAGTCTAAGTGCTATAGCTATTGTTAGGAGGAAAGACATTATCTTCCTTGGCATTATTTGATTAAACAGAGTGTCCAAACCTTTACTATGGAAACTTATTGTAAGCTTTTTATGAATAAATAATGGGATTTATTTATTTATTTATTTATTTATTTATTTATTTATTTATTTATTTATTTATTTATTTATTTGATTTCTATACCTCCCTTCTCAGAGTGGTTTCCAGCCAGATAAACCACAATTATACATATAATATAAAATTTAAAAAAATATATTAAAAAACTAATTCAATTTGGCCGAATTTAAAACTTAAAAACAAGAATGAAACTATGATTTTATTATATATTGTTATTTATATTATGTGTATTTTTGTATTTTTAATATGGCTGTAAACCGCCCTGAGTCCTTCGGGAGAAGGGCGGTATAGAAATTGGATTAATAAATAAAATAAATAAATAAATGATAAACCCCTATTAAAATTACTAATTATTTCAAGCCAGCCCTGCGCGGTAGAATAAATACGTCTTCAACTCGCGGTGAAAGGTCCGAAGGTCAGGAAGTTGTCGTAATCCTGGAGGAAGCTCATTCCAGAGGGCAGGTGCCCCGACAGAGAAGTTCCTCCCCCTGGGGGTCGCCAGTCAACATTGTTTGACTGACGGCACCCTGAAGAGGCCCTCCCTATGGGAGTGCACAGGTCGATGGGAGGCTATAGGTGGCAGCAGGCAGTCCCATAAATAACCCGGTCCTAAGCCATGGAGCGCTTGAAAGGTGGTAACCAACACCTTGAATTGCACCCGGAAGACCACAGGAAGCCAGTGCAGCTTGCGCAGGAGAGGTGTTCTATGGGAGCCTTGAGTCGCTCCCTCTATCACCCGCGCAGCCGCATTCTGGACCAGCTGGAGCCTCCGGGTGCTCTTCAAGGGGAGCCCCATGTAGAGAGCATTGCAGTAGTCCAGGCGGGAAGTGACGAGGGCATGAGTGACTGTGCATAGGGAATCCTGGTCTAGAAAGGGGCACAACTGGCTATCAGGCGCACCTGATAGAACGCTCCCCTGGAGACAGTCGTCATATGTTCTTCAAAGGACAACCGTCCATCCAGGAGGACGCCTAAGTTGCGAACCCTCTCCATTGGGGCCAATGACTTGCCCCCAACAGTCAGCAATGGCTTCAACTGATTGTACCAGGATGTCGGCATCCACAGCCACTCAGTCTTGGAGGGGTTGAGTTGAAGCCTGTTCTTCCCGATCCAAACCCGCACGGCCTCCAGACACCGGGACATCACTTCAACGACTTCGTTGGGGTGGTTGGGGTGGAAATGTATAGCTGAATGTCATCAGCATACAGATGGTATTGCACCCCAAAACCACGAATGATCTCGCCCAGCGGCTTCATATAGATGTTGAATAGGAGAGGTGAGAGAAACAACCCCTGTGGCACCCCACACATGAGGTGCCTTGCAGTCGATCTCTGCCCTCCTGCCAGCACCGTCTGTGACCAGTCAGAGAGATAGGAGGAGAACCACCAAAAAAATGGTGCCCCAGGCTTCCGGTTTGGCTCCGCTGTGTTAATGGCGGGCGATTTGAGTCCGCCCGTTCTTTGTGATTCTGTGAGAGCTGTTTAGACAGTGCTAATCTTCTGTCAACAGCTCGTAAATCTCTGCCCTCGGGCAAAGAGGGGGAGATGAGCATTTGAACTGAAGTTTGAGCCCCCAAGAAAAGCCCCAGAATGATTTCTGGTGGTTTGATGGGAACGCTCCTTCGATAGTTCAAAAAAAGCTCCAGAGTCCAGAACGCCTCTGCAAAAGCAGAGCAAAACGCAGCGTCCATTTCCGTGACTGAAGAGGATTACTGATAAATTGTCAACACGGAAGAATCGAAAGCAGGAGGCTGGCATTTGTTTGTAAGATGATTTTAACTCCTGACAGAGAAGTTATTTGAAGAGTGGAGATGAAGAAAGATGGCTTTGTGTTTTGAAAGTGAAAGCTAAGGAAATGCTGATTACAATTGCTGGTGTGGAACCTCTAAGAAGAAAATAACAAGATTTTTTTTCTAAATGGAATTCTTTTTAAAAAAAATCTATTTCTTTTATTATCTTTTTTACAGTGTTTAAGAAGAAAAATTTATTGGGTTTTTTTTCTTTTATTCCATCCCCTTTTTTTCTTCTTCTTCTTCTTGATATTACTTAGTTTAAAATGGCTTTTAAGCAAAGAGATTTAACCACTTCTAAATTATTGGAAATATCTTCACTTCAGGTAATGGAAATTGAGAGAGATATTAAAGAAAGTCTAAGGAATTTTTACAGGAGCTTATGGAGGCTCATCTTTCAGAAATAGATCAAAATTTAATGAAATGGAGACAGAAATACTGGATTTTAAAGATTTGGTGGAAGAGCAGAGTAAGGAGATGAAAAAATTAAAGGAATCAATTACTCCATTATTGTTATCTAGTACACAGACAGAAGAAAGACTGAATGAATTTAACCAAATTAATTTAGATTTGCAAAGGAAAATAGATGAAGTTCAAATTAATTTGAATTTAGAAAATAAAATAGATGATATTCAGGTTAAGGCGGATAAGGCAGAGGAAGAAAGGGTTATATTACAATATAAATTAATGGAATATGTGATAAGGAGATGGCGGGTAAAAGAATTTAAAGAGGAAAATTTGAAAGAGATTTTTATTCAGGCCTTTGCCCAGATAGAGGAATGGAACCAGAAGATTTTGAAGTTAATAATGAAAAAATTTAGCGTGTTAATTCCTGGTGGGCAAGGCAGAAGTGTTTACCGAGAGATGTGGTTATTTATTTTACAAATAAGAGGATTAGGTATGGAATTTTGCAAGCATTTTATAAAAATAAATTTCAAATATTAGGACAAGATATAATAATGATGAAGGAAATTCTCCTAAAATGTTAAGAAAGAGAAAAGAATTTGCCTTTCTGGTGGATGAGCTTAAGAAACATCAGATATATTTTAGATGGGAGGTTCCAGCAGGTTTAACACTGAATTATAAAGGAAGAAAAGTATTTTCTCAATACAATTTGTAAAGCACGAGATTTTTATACTAATGTATTAAAGATTGGGAATTCTTTGTTAACAGATGTTAAGTTGAATGGTGAATAGATGGTCGAAAATGTGTAAGATAGAAGAAGGGGAGGGAGAATGTTTAATTTTATTATATATGATTATGGTTAATTTTTGTAAATGATTTATTGTGGATATAAATGTGTAATTTTAGGGGTACTATATGATATATTAAAGGTATAAAGGAATAGGAAGATGGAATATTGTTTAATTTTGGAGGATAGATAGTAAAATTTAGGAACTTGGATTAAATATTATATTTAAGAGATGGATGTAATGTTAATTAGAATGTAATTGTTATAATAGATATATTTTGGATGTTATAGGTGTAATTTTAACAATGTTATTTGACATAAGTAAGGTAAAGTGAAGATTTTAATTATTACAATTGACACTTTGGATATTTGTAATATTATTTGTTGTATATATAAATGTTAAAGATGTGAAAAGATGGACTATTGCTTACCCTGAAGGTTGGACAGAAAAATTAAAGAAACTAAGTTGGAAATATGAACTATTTTTGAGAGACTGCTAAGGAAGAAAGACATTTTAGAAGAAACCTTGGTGAATATTGGAAGATGGAACGTTGTTTTGATATTGATTGATGAAGGTTGGATATTAAAACTACGTACTTTATTCAAGAATAAACACTAACTCAATTGGAAACTTTGAGAATTCTAGGAGTGGAATGGTCTGATATATAATGGAGTGGAAGAAAAGTATCTTCTTTGTCTTTGGAAGGAGTGGAGGTTTTAAGGAACGACTATGGATTATGATTTGTGCTAGATTTTAATTTTGTTGTTAGTTTTATACCCTGTACTCGGTTCTCGGAAGTCCTGGGGGTGGGGAGGAAGGGAAGGGAGGGGAGGGTAGAAAATGGATTGATAGTTAATGTACAAAGATGATTGAAGATGTATAATTAATGTAAGATCGGACCTGCCTGGTTACTACTTTAGAATGAAGGGAAAGAAGGAGTAGAAGAGAGAAGGAGGAAAGAGAAGAGGAGGAGGAGGAAAGGAAGGAAGGAAGAGGGGAAGAGGGAGAAGAAAGGAGTAGGGAGGAAAGAGGAGAGGATGTAGATAAGAGAGGGGGAGGATGGTTATGGAAAGTAGAAGAAGGTAAAGAAGGAGAGTAAAAGGAAAAGGAAGGGGGTGGTGACCGGGCAAACCCGATTAATTGTATATGAGGGTACATTAAATATGTTATTGGATATGTTATTGGAAAAAAAAAATGGTGCCCCCCACTCCTAAACTCCCCAACCATCGCAGTAAGATATCATGGTCGATGGTATCAAAAGCTGCTGAGAGATCTAATAGGACCAGGGCAGAGGAGTGACCCCTGTCCCGAGCCCTCCAAAGATCATCTACCAACACGACCAAAGCCATCTCCGTGCTGTACCCAGGCCTGAAGCCGGACTGGAACGGGTCTAGATAGACAGTTTCATCCAGGTACTGGGGAAGCTGCCGTGCCACCACACACAAAATGAAGGTTAGAGACAGGACGGTAGCTCGCTAAAACAGCTGGGTCCAGGGAGAGCTTCTTGAGGAGGGGCCTCACCACCGCCTCTTTCAGAGCGGTAGGGACGACACCCTCAGTCAAAGAGGTGTTGACAATTCCCTGGAGCCAGCCTCGTGTAACCTCCTGTGTGGCCAGTAACACAGTACTGTAAACATAATGGTCGCATTCAGCCTCCCCAGTATCCTGTCCATGTCCTCGGGAGTCACAGTATCAAACTCTTCCCAGATAATATCATCCTGACTTACCTTCGTTATCCCATCTGAATCTACCCAATTTGAGTCCAAACCATCTCGAATCTGAGCGATTTTATCGTGCAGATATTGTCCAAAATCCTCAGCAAGCCCTTGCGAGGTGTCATCCCGTGCCTCCTGATGAAGGAGGGGCGGGTCACCCTAAACAGGGCAGCTGGGCGGTTATCTGCCGATCAATAAGGGCGGAAACATAATCACGTTTAGCCGCCCTTATCGCCACTAGATAGGCCTGAATATAAGACCTTACTAGTGTTTGGTTGGATTCCGAATGGCTGGCCCTCCATCCACTCTCTAGGCATCTTTTCCAGTGTTTCATCTCCCTCAGCTCCTCAGAAAACTAAGGAGCTAGTTGAGATCGATGCCGGGTCAGAGGCCGCAAAGGCACAATACGGTCCAAAGCCCCAGCCGCCACCCTTTCCCAGGTGGCGACTAGTTCTTCAACTGAGCCGTGGGCTAGATCCTCAGGAAGTGGCCCAAGCTCCGTCAGGAACCTCTCTGGGTCCATCAGGCACCTGGGACAGAACCAACGCATCGGCCCCATCTCCCTGCAGTGTTGGATGGCGGTACGAAAGTCAAGTCGAAAGAGCGAATGGTCTGACAATGACAGGGGTTCGATAACTAAATCCTCTAATTCTAGATCATTCAGCCACTGTCCAGAGACAAAAATCAAGTCCAGCATGTTTCCCCCGGTGTGAGTGGGGCCATTAACTAACTGGGTCAGGTCCATGGCCGTCATGGAAGCCATGAACTCCCGAGCTGCCGCTGATGCTTGACCGATTGACAGCAGGTTGAAATCCCCCATAACCATAAGTCTGGGGGTATCAACCGCCATCCCGGCTATCACATCTAACAGCTCGGGCAGGGCTGCTGTCATGCAGCAAGGAGCCAGGTACATAATCAGCAAGCCCACCTGCATCCTCTGACCCCACTTCACATTGAGGGATTCACAACTGGTTATCTGTGGTACAGTGGCCTCCCTCGGATCCAGACTCTCCTTAACAATAACCACCACCACCCCACCCCTACCTTGGGCCCTCGGCTGATGAAATGCTCAGAAACCCGGTGGGCACATTTCCACAAGGGGCACCCCCACTTTCAGTGCCCAACCAGGTCTACTCTATTATTCTTAAAAGAATTACTATAATTATATGCATGTTTCAGTAAAGCAAATTCTTTTAGATCATAGAGGAAAGACTTTACTCTTCCATAAATTATATTGTCTCATTCTTTCAATATAATATTGTTAGTTTCAGTCTATACTGAAATGGAACCAATTTGCCCATAGTTTTCCAAGGCTGAATTTCCCATGAATTATATGTGTATTAAAAATACTGGATTATTACCAGTCTGCTCCCCCAGATTAACTAGGATATTGTGCCTAATTTGAAATAGGATAAAATTACCGTAGTTAAAAAAAAATTGAATCCTTACTCAATTCAAGGAATAAAATCTAGATATGATTACATCTAGGTTAAAGGTGAAGGTTAGTTTATTTTTTATACCCAATCAGACACAACAAGGTTTGGCAAAAGATGTTTGTGCTTGGAAGTATTTAATATGGGGCAGCAATCTAGCATTAAACCCAATGATTTTTCTGTTCAAGTTGCTTAATATTTACCAGCTTTGGAGAAAAAATGTAAATACTGATTTTTAAAAATTTATTACCAAGATAGCAATTAGGAAGGTTACTTTTGTTAGTTGTAAGTTTATTAGTAATATAATTTACTTAGTATTACAGCTTGAACGCTGATAAATAAAGAGTTTATTAAGGCAGTAGATGGAAGAGGCAATATACAAAAAGCAAAAGTAAAAGTTTTGATTAATGATTGATGGAGAAACAGCATGGAGAAAAAGAAGTTAGTGAAGATTTTGAGATTCATTAGCAGTGTCCTACTGCTTCTGAGGTCATCTGGCCTGCTGGATATGGTAGAGTATTAACACTAGGTGAAGCTGTTGCTATTAAGCAGTTCTGTGGGGAGGAAAAAAAACTGCATGGACTAATTCTTATAGAGGAATAGTAACAGTGGTAGTAGTGGGACTTGATTAAAGAGTCAGCTATATTAGAAGGACCACCCAAACAAGGAAAAAATCCTCCTTAGACATTTAACTGCATAGTTTCCTTGGAAAGGTATGTTGGCTAAGGAGTGCTATTTAAGTATTAAAGTACACTTAACAACATTCCTAATACCATTAAGCATACAAATTATCAGGAAAACATTAGAGGTCTTTGATTTGCCTCCAATAATGTTGGCTACACTACAATCCCTAAAAAATTAGAATCAATATGTGGATATTTGAGGTTAAAAGTAACTTTTTATTATTATTAATTTGTAATTGTATTTTAAAAAAATCTTTAATGTTTTATTAGCAGAAACCACTGGTTGACTTGATGGGTTTAACAATGTAATCAATAAGTGGATTTCATTCTTAAGGAGATTTTCAACTTACCAAAGCTGTCTGGCAAATGGCTTGATTAAACAAGCCATTTGCTGAAACTAGAGTGAAGACCATATTGTGGCATGGAATTCAGCATTCTTTTAAAACTTGCGCTGGTTTTGCCGACTTTAATAAACCCAATATTTCCAACATAGAGTTTCTTCCTGCACCATCCACAATGAGTCAAAATCATGGCGAAGAAGTTCAATGGAACCAATTCATAAAGATGTGGTTTTCAATGGGGAATTTTATAGACGTTCAACCTTTCCCTTTCCCACTTCCATTCTCAGAGTTGCTTATAGGCATCAATCATGAGAGATTATATATTACTGAAGATTGGCTACATTTTTAAGCATCTAGATGGTATGGAGTGCCTAGTTAAGACCAAATAGAAATAGATAACTTATTATCTTGCAGTTCACAAGAGAAGAAAGGCAAAACCTAGAAGAACTAACTTTCTAACCAACCTTTCTCCCTAGTGTTAGCTTTAAAATGTAAATTTATTTCAAGACAACTTGGTATACAGCCAACTTAGATGAACCAGCTCTTTGTACAATAAATGAAGTTCCTCATGCATTACTAAATTTTGGCTTTCAGGCTGTTGTTGCTGATCCATAGTTGAATACTATAAGTCTCCAATGTTATAGGCCCATGATGGCGAACCTATGGCACACATGCCACAGGTGGCATATGGAAACATATCTGTGAGCATGGGAGCTTTGCCCTAGGTCAGCTCCAGTATGCATGCGCATGCCAGCCAGCTGATTTTCAGGCCTTCTGGGCCCACTGGAAGTTGAGAAATGGGCTGTTTCCGGCCTCTGGAGGGCCTCTGGGCAGGTTTGGGGAAGGCCGTTTTTGCCCTCCCCAGGCTCCAAGAAAGCCTCTGGAGCCTGGGAAGGGTGAAAAACAGGCCTACTGGGCCATCTGTGCCATTGCATGCCAAAAGCGGGGGAGCATGTGGGGGGGGTTCGTGCACGCATGCGTGGGAGGTGGGGTACATTGAATTAGGGGTTTGGGCACGTGCGCACCCAACCCCCCCATGCTCCCCCCCTCTCTTGGCACGCGATGGCAAAAAGGTTTTCCATCACTGTTATAGGCGAAGACACTTCCAGTATCTCAAACAATTGCAGTTCTGTGTTCCTCTCAGGCTGGAACCACTGATACTTCTCTGTATGCAAATAATTACTCAGTCTGAGGTCATGCTATGAATTTAGCTTTTGGCCAAATGCTTTTACAAGGGAGTAAAGCCCTACTGAAAGCAGCATGATTCAGTTTCTAAATATATACTGTATAGATAGATCTGCTGCCTAAATATTGTCTTAATTATTGATCAGTGTCATATGTGTGTATCTTTCTTTGGTGTTCTTTGAATTTTCTCTTTCATTTTCACTCCAGGATGTTTATTGCATATTTATTATTATTTAAAATTAAGGTTATGATTGATATTCCACATTTGCAGACAATAGGATGCTGAAATTTCTGCTATTACTGGCTGTAAAAACAACCTTCAACAACTGTCAAAGACAAAATATGCCTTGTTCATAATTCATAATGCTTTTTAAAGAAAGAAAAATGATTAGTATCTTAAAATTTTATGACATTTCAAAGAAGAGAATATTATAAAAATACTTAGCAAATCTGATTTTATTGCATTTTGAAAACTCAACTTACATTTGGACTTAAGTAATAATTAGCATTTTCATTGCATAGACCTGCTGGTATAATATATCTGATAATGTAATTCCAAAGTTCAGCAGCACTTGAAATCTCAATTTAAACTTTCAGAAATCTTAAACTAGTTAAACTAATGTGCAGAGGAGAGGAAGATGAACTTTAAAATAGTAGCATGTTCAAATTACTGAAAAAAAGCTTCAAATCATCATAAGAAAAGTATGCTTGCAGAGTTTTGAGACATTAGATGAAATAATGAAACCAGCAGACATTTTATATAAGGCCTCACAACTTTTACTCATGAATGTAAACTAACAAAATGATTTTAAGCCAAGGATATTTTATTCATGAGATCTATTTGCAGGTATAAATTTAAATGGGTTCCTTAAAGAAATTAAATTGTCATTCATGGTGGTATCTTGTAGTACATATCATCCTTTTCTTCTTGGATTCCATCAGAAAATTCCCATCTTGTTGATGTGGTAGCAGGAATGAGAAATCTGGCATTAATGGTATTTTTTTCACCTGTATTCGATACAGGGGTGAAATCCAGCAGGTTTTGACAGGTTCTGGAGCACCAGTAGCAGAAATTTTGAGCAGTTTGGAGAACTGGTGGTAGAAATTTTGAGTAACTCGGAGGACTGGCAAATACCACCTCTGGCTGGCCCCAAAGTGGGGTGGGAATGGAGATTTTGCAATATGCTTCTCCCAGGAATGGAGAGGGAATGGGGATTTTATAGTATCTTTCCCCTGCCATGCCCACCAAGCCACACCCACAGAACTAGTAGTAAAAAAAATTGGATTTCACCACTGATTTGATAAAGGTCCTACTGAAGGACTCAGAGGTCATGGGTTAGGTTAGGGCCGCGGTGTGGCTCAGGCTGTAAGAAGCCTGTTATTAAAACACAGCTGCCTGCAATTACTGCAGGTTCTAGTCCCACCAGGTCCAAGGTTGACTCAACCTTCCATCCTTTATGAGGTAGGTAAAATGAGGACCCAGATTGTTGGGGGGGCAATAAGTTGACTTTGTAAATATACAAATAGAATGAGACTATTGCCTTACACACTGTAAGCCACCCTGAGTCTTCGGAGAAGGGCAGGATATAAATGTAAACAAAAAAAAATGCAGTCTGAACATCTGGCTGACTATGCAAACAACAACAACAACAACAATAATAATATTATAATAATACTACAGTGAGGCACTTTCATTCATCCAATTAGAAAGACTCTAATTACTAAGGAAAAAGGTAAGTGTGGAATGTTGCAAGTATACCAAACAGTTGAAGAAGAAAATAGGTTACTGGAAGAGTATGTAAAGGACAAAGAAGAATATGCACTGAAGTTAGTATACCAGAAGAGTTTACTGCATACTGGACAGATCAAACTGGTCTACAAGAAAGACCAAATGAAGAATAGAAAAGGGACTTGAAAAGAAAAATATTTCATGGTCAGTTTAGTTTAAAATGATAGTGCACAAAGCAGATAATAACAAGATCTGGCAATGGCTAAGAGCAGAAAAGAGACCAAGGGATTAATTATAACTACACAAAACAAAGCCTTAATAACAAATGCATACCAAGCCGGAATTGGGAAGACAGCAACATATAGCAAATGCCGCCTTTTCAAAGAAGCTGAAGAAACAGTGGACTACCTGGATAGTTGCTGTAAGAAGATTGCACAGACTGACTACAAACAATGGTATGATGAACAATAGTGCATTACAGGATCTGTAGGAAATACCATTAGCTTGTAAGAGAGAACTGATGGGACCATAAAACAGAGAAAATAATAGAAAATGAAGAAGCTAAAGTGCTCTGGAACTTTCAAACTGAAAGAGACAGGCATTTGCCACATAACACACCAGACTTAACAATACTCAATAAGAGAGACAAAAATGTCTGGCTAGTGGACATGGCAGTACCTGGAGATAGCCGAATAGAAAAGAAAGAACTGGAGAAGATAAGAAAATACAAAGATCAGCAAATAGAAATAGAATGTCAAAAGAAAGCAATGGTAGTACCAATAGTAATAGATGCCTTGGGTGCAATCCCAAAACAACTGGAGCATCACTTGGGCACCATCAGCATTGACAGAATCATCATTAGTAAATTGCAAAAGACAATTTTACTTGGAACAGCTTACATCCTGTGACAATACCTTTAACACAGTGGTGGGATTCAGCCAGTTCGCACCACTTCGGGGGAAACGGTTGTTAACTTCTGAGCAGTTTGGCAAACTGGTTGTTGGAAGAAATCATTAGGGCAGAGAACCGGCTGTTAAATTGCTTGAATCCCACCACTGCTTTAACACCATGAAACAACAACCTATTCCAGGTCCTTGGGAAGGACTCAATAATGGATAAAAATGGGAAACCAGGTCAAACATCTGACTATGCAATGAACAATAATAATGACTCAATGCATAGATTAAAAATACCAAATACATCTGACTGACTGAGCTGACTCCTAGCAAGAAGAATTAAAAGATAAAATTATGGCTTATGCAGAATTACCAGCAGAAAGAACCAGTAGAATTGAAAATAGTGCTCCCCGCCAAAAAAACCCAAAATCCTGGCACCTCTAATGAAAGACATGAATAAAGTGCTTGCAATGATTAAAATTTAAAACTTTAATTTTGTAAGGATTTAAACTTGCAAGGATTAAAGTTAAAAACTTCTAACAATCATCTTTTGAACAGACTAATCAGCTTGCCTACAAATACAATTAGTGATGGTTACATAAGAACTGGGTATCAAAATTAAAAATAAACAAAACACCAAGAGCAAAACATGTTCAAAGTGAAAGACCAAACTGGAGGCAAAATAAAAAAATGAAGATTGCACGTGTGTAATTTAAAGGACACAAAAGTTTAAAAATTGAAGAAGGTAAACCGTATTGGTTTAGCAAACAATAAAATGAAGACGTTTTGGAAATAATAAAGCAACAAGCAATTGCAATACCTGAAAAAAATGAATGCTATGGGCACAAATCATTCAATTTAAGCAAAATCACTTATTTCAATCAAATCAGAGGTAATTGTACCAAGGTATAAATGACAATATAAATGTTAATAATGGAAAACCAAACAAAAAGGAAACAATGTGGTTTTGGAATGATTAATGGAAAATTCAAAAGGACTCTAATAAAAATGCTGGATACCTAAAAGAATTTAAAGATGAACTTTAAAGTAATAATCAAACAGAATAATTTTAATTATTATGCTAATAATAATAATAGCAAAAATGGTTAAATATTGAGTGCACATTTCCTGGAAATGATCGATTGCATGGCTTATAGTTTCTATCCAATTACAGCTAAAGCTTAGTGAAATATTGCATAAAGGAGACATCAGCTGCTTAAAAACTTATCTGATTCAAAAAGACCCAGTGAACCCAATGCATATGAAGGCCAACACCAGCTAAAAAGTGGGAGCTGTGATTTCACACTGTTCTGTATACAGTAATTACAATATCAGTAGAGAGGAGCCATTTTTCTCTCTACTCAAAGAAATTTTGCATTTCTCTAAATCATTGAAATAAATCAAAATGGCCACTGTTACTGACAGGAGTACATGTTTCTAAGCATGCCCTCTAACTCTGATCAGATCTTAGATGTGACAAGGTTGCAAATGCTTAAATTTGCTGATATAAACTCATTTCCATTAAATTATTTGTAAAAAAAATCTAAATAGAGCTTGGGAAGAGAATGCAAAGAGCATTCTAGAATAAAATAGAATTTTTATTGACCAAGTGTGATTGGACCCACAAGGAATTTGTCTTGGTGCATATGCTCTCAGTGTACATAAAAGAAAATATATGTTCATCAAGAATTCTAAGTAACATACTTAATGATAGTCATAGGGTACAAATAAGCAATCAGGAAACAATATCAATATCAATATAAATCGTAAGGATACAAGCAACAAAGTTACAGGCATACAGTCATACAGTGGAAGGAGATGGGTGATGGGAACGACGAGAAGATTAATAGTAGTGCAGATTTAGTGAATTGTTTGACAGTGTTGAGGGAATTATTTGTTTAGCAGAGTGATGGCATTTGGGAAGAAACTGTTCTTGTGTCAGGTTGTTCTGATGTGCAGTGCTATGTAGCGTCGTTTTGAGAGTAGGATTGAAACAGTTTATGTCCAGGATGTGAGGGGTCTGTAAATATTTTCACAGCCCTCTTTTTGACTTGTGCAGTATACAGGTCCTCAGTGGAAAGTAGGTTGGTAGCAATTGTTTTTTCTGCAGTTCTAATTATCCTCTGAAGTCTGTGTCTGCCTTGTTGGGTTGTGGAACCAAATATATCAAATACCTAGTTTCTTCCGTTTGGCTGTCCCACCATTCTTTTTCCTTATAGTTTATTTCCACCTTGTCCCATCTTTGAACAAAACTGTACAATGAATCTTATTTATAGAGACTAATGAAGGAAATGGGAATTTATTATTCTGTAATATCCATTGAATACCAACTAGATGCAAATAATTCAAATTTGCACAACTTATTCCATTTACATAAATTGCATAATAGCATCGTGATGCAAATCATCTGAATATAAGCAGAAATTTGGTCTAGTGTCTGGAGACCAAATATTGCCTGAAGTCATGCAATTAGTTGTCAGCATGTGAGATTATTCATAATTTATTGTAGTAGAATACATTTTGATACAATTCCAAAACAAATAAAACAATTTCAAATTCTTCCAAAGGAAGTACTTATTCAACATAATTATGACTGCCATTATATATAGTAATATCTGCCTACCCATAGGCTCCTTCTCCATAGCGTAATGACAAAGAGAAGATTCAAGATGCTGACCATTAAAGATTTTTGGCCAGAAAATATAGCAAGAGGAGACAGCATCTCTTTAACAAATTTTCAAGCTCTTTTCAAAAGTAGAATCTATAAAAGGTCATAAAACTTGCTGTTGCAATATATTTTCGTATTGTTTGATGAAGTAAGAAATGTCAACTAGTCCAAATTCAATCCATTTTCTTCAATATTGAGAATATTGAGAATATTATTTTATATTGATCTAGTTCAGGAGTGTCAAACTTACGGTGTCATGGCATAGTCATGTGACATATCGGGACTTTTTTCCCCTTCGCTAAATTGGGCATGGGCATGGCCAGCACGTGACGCATCCGGGCCATGGGCCGGGAGCCCTGAGCAAGTTCATTGAAACAATAAACTCTTGGTTTATCAACATAATTAGTCATATAATTTTTCCAATTAAAAACCTGGGAAACATTATAAATACCTAAGATAATTGCATCTAATACAATGTAAGTTGATGAACTTTCCCTGAAATAAATTGTAGTACCCACCAAAACAGAAGGTCTACTCTCTCTCTTTTTTTTTTTACTCTTTTAATTTTCAACAAGAAAAATATTCAAGTCTGTGTAATCATGTGAATTATTATCTGATCTCTTTACTAAATGTTGATGCCCAATGTTGACAGTACAACGGCTTTATAAAAAAAAGTAACAAGCTTCAGATAATATTAGATTGACTAAAATCAATCAACACAGAGAGAAGATCTTCTATATAATCAAAAAGTATGGAACAAGTTTTGGTTAATATAGATTTCTTTTTTATTATTTATTCATTAGAATGAAATTGGGCATACTGGCCAGAGTTTTTTCAAACAGAATCATCCCCATGTATTTATTTAGCAATTTATATAGCATTCCATTTACAAATGCAACTCTGGGTGACTTACAGAAAGTTAAAAATAACAAGCCAAATGCAATTATTTATGCATTTACGTGGTTGTCCAAATTTAAAACAGTTCCAACAAATAGCATATGTCAGAAATCTAAGCAATGCATTCCATCTTACAAATCAGAAGCAGATCAACAACCAACCAACAACCAATCAACAGGACTAATGTTTTGTATTTTACAATACTTGCTTTTAATATATTGCATAGTTCTCATCTGATGTAAATTAGTGTACTTTTTAAAACAAAAAAAAATTGCTGCTATAATTGTAAGAGTCATTTTCAAATGTTCTTAATGGATTTTTAAGCCAATTATTTAGTTTAATATTAGATCTCAAATCAAACTTCAGCACATAAACTTCATGGATTTATGGGCTGGAAAAATTCAGATGCCCACTAAACAGCAGCAAAGAAATTCTGAGAAGTCTAATCACTGTTATCACAACATTGTTCTTTGGATTAAATTAGCCCAGAAAGCCTTATTTAACATACTTAATGATAATACAAATAATTCTGTAGGTACATCACTTGCACCACAATAGTTTTATATTCAACTACTAAAAGGATGCATCTTATTTTTCTCTGATTTTTAGTTAAACTGTTGATGAAATTTCCTCCTACAGAACATGTACTGTGTGGCACTATTAAGACTTTAACGAAATGGTGTGATCAGTTGGTCCTTTGAAAGTAGCAATTAGGCTGGCTATTACAACATTAGGAATTCAGTAAGTAATCTTAACTCAGTTTACCAATTTCTGCTTTAGCAGAGGATGGTCTGACACATTAGTGAAACTATTCCCAGGTCATTTCATTGCAGAAGCATTATTAGCTATTAGGAAATATGGGAAATAGCTAAAATTACAAATTCACTGACTATTCCCTTAATTAATAATCACCCAGTCCAATCAAATAAACATCACCTGATACTGATTTATCAGATCAAAGCAAATATTTCATAGGCTTTTTACAAGTTACAGGGGGAAGATGATGGGAGACAGGGAAAAGGCTTCAGAAGGTTAAAATGCTACATAGAATCTATAAATAAGTCTTCATTTTAATGGATTCATATATTTATATACTTGTGTGTGTGTGTATACATATACATAACCCCACTTAATCTCACCTGGTATAGCAGACAAAGTGAGGAGAACCTGTGGGTTAGAGGTTAATAATCTGCCTAATATGCAAGCAAGCCCAGATTCGAATCCCAGAAGGGTATGGCTAGCTGATGAGGACTAAATAGCTTGAAATAGATCCATACTAGTCTCCCTTTATTTCTTTGTCAGTAAATATATATGTGGTATATGCAATGTGGTAATGTACAAATATGCATTATGGTAATGTACAAATATGCATTGAAAACAATACTACTAGGTATACCCAAAAATCAACATTGATAAAGCAAGCAATAATAAAAACATTCTGATGCCAATGACTCTCTGATGGCAATCTTGCATGCATTTAGGAAAAAATAAAAATGTTAGAGGTCTCTGAAAACCATGAGAATAGGATCACCCCCATTCAGCAGCAGGAAAATGTGTGTTCCACAGAAAACATACGCCATGAAGCCTCTTTGTCATCCCCATGATGTAGACCAAACAAAGAAATAAACTTCTAGTTTATAAAGCCTAAAATTACTTTCATCAAGACTCTGTGTTTTACTTTCTCCCTCTCTTATATGAATTAACGGGTTGTCTCTCAGAGACCTTTATCCATACTTTCTTCTTGTTTTGGACCTAAACCATGTTTTCCTTCTTATTGCTTAACAGACTTTTAACCTGCTCTTTTTCAGGTTCATCTTCTTTACTTTTTTTACTTTCTGTGTCCAAAGGGCTTGCAAAAAACCCCACAATCTGGATTACCTTTAGCATGATTTAGTGCATGCTGCTTGACTGACTATACTCTGCAACAGAGCAACTCAAACAAAAACCTTTTGAATTGCCCCCCCAGCGTGTGCTACTTAGCCCAGAGGCTTAGGAGCATATACAGATCTTCCATGCTAGGTAGCTTAAAAACACGAGATGGACAATCTCAAAACTGTGCAGGCTGAAAGCACTTCAGTTAACACAGAGGGGAAAGTTTGAGAGGAGAACAACCATCACAACATTGGTCTGAAATGATTCAACATCACCAACATTGGTTTACCAGAATAAATTGGATAGCTTTTTTGCTTTTGGTAAAATGAATTGGGCCATCTTGCAGCCCAAACATTGCTTCACACTGGCCTAGTGCTCATATGTATACATGAATAGACTTGCACAGAAAACAAATGAGAAGAATCTATCTCCTGCTGCCATCTCCTGGAAACTAAAGTTAGATGAAGTTTATTTATTTATTTATTTATTTATTTATTTATTTATTTATTTATTTAATTATTTAATTAATTAATTAATTAATTAATTAATTTATATACCGCCCTTCTCCAGAAGGTCTCAGGGCGGTTTACAGCCAAATAAAACAAAGTTACAAAAATTAAAAAACATTTTAAAAATCTAAATTCAAATTAGGCCAAAACGAATAAAACAGTGATAAAACCAAAATAAAACCCACGTTTAAAATACGTTAGGCCAGTCCTGCATGATAAAACAAGAAGGTCTTAAGCTCGCGTCGAAAGGTCCGGAGGTCGGCGAGTTGACGTATTCCCAGAGGCAGCTCATTCCAGAGGGCAGGTGCCCCCATGGAGAAGGCCCTTCCCCTGGGTGTCGCCAATCGACATTGTTTGACAGTACCCTGAGGAGGCCCTCCCTATGGGAGCGCACAGCTCGCTGGGAGGCTATTGGTGGCAGCAGCCAGTCCCATAAATAACCCGGTCCTATGCCATGGAGCGCTTTAAAGATGGTAACCAACACCTTGAATTGCACCCGGAAGATCACTGAAAGCCAGTGCAGCTTGCGCATGAGAGGTGTTACATGGGAGCTTCGAGTCACTCCCTCTATTATCCGTGCAGCTGCATTCTGGACCAGATGGAGCCCCTGGTGCTCTTCAAGGGGAGCCCCATGTAGAGAGCATTACAGTAGTCCAGGCGGGAAGTGACGAGGGCATGAGTGACCGTGCATAGGGAACCCCGGTCTAGGAAGGGACGCAACTGGTGTATCAGGCGAACCTGATGAAAAGCTCCCCTGGCGATGGCCGTTATATGATCTTCTAAAGACAGCTGTACATCCAGGAGGATGCTTAAGTTGCGAACCCTCTCCATAGGGGCCAATGACTCTCCCCCAACAGTCAGCAATGGTATCAGCTGGCTGTACCGGGATGCCAGCATCCACAGGCACTCAGTCTTGGAAGGGTTGAGTCGAAGCCTGTTTTTCCCCATCCAGACCCGCACGGCCTCCAGACACCGGGACATCACTTCAACGGCATCGTTGGGGTGGGTCAGGGTGGAAATGTACAGCTGAGTATCATCAGCGTACAGATGACATTGCACCCCAAAACCATGGATGATCTCACCCAGCGGCTTCATGTAGATGTTGAACAGCAGCGGCGAGAGAACCGACCCCTCTGGCACTCCGCACATGAGGTGCCTTGCGGCTGATCTCTGCCCTCCTGCCAACATCGTCTGCGACCGGTCAGAAAGATAGGAGGAGAACCACTGATAAACGGTGCCCCCCACTCCTAAACCCTCCAGCCGACGCAGCAAGATACCATGGTCGATGGTATCGAAAGCCGCTGAGAGATCTAATAGGACCAGGGCAGAGGAACAACCCCTGTCCTGAGCCCTCCAGAGATCATCTACCAACGCGACCAATGCCGTCTCTGTGCTGTACCCAGGCCGGAAACCGAACTGGAACAGGTCAAGATAGATAGTTTCATCCAGGTACTGGGGGAGCTGATGCGCCATCATACTCTCAACAACCTTTGCCACAAAACGAAGGTTGGAGACAGGACGATAATTCGCTAAAACAGCTTGATCAAGGGAGAGATTCTCTGGTTCTGAGGATTCCAGCCACCCGGGGAACGAGAAAAGCCAGAGGCACCAGAGTGCACGATCGCTCGCAAACAGCGAGTGCGCACTCCCCGAACATGATACGGGCCCCCACTTCCGCCATATCTGCCCCTCCCAATTACTGTGCCGATGGAATAGCCCTCATAGAATTGAGCTCCAGCCTCCTCCTTCGCCTCCGAACCTATGGTGTCTACACCGCGAGCCCTTGCAGGGTCCAACCATGTCCCTGATGGGTTTCCCCTAGAGCCCATCCTAACCCTCCCTCCCCTTAAAAACCCTTTAAAAAACGATTTTAAAAAACCCCTAAGTCCCTTCTTTGCCACATGTAATGTGTAATAAACACGTAAAGTAATAAACATTGCATGTGTTATCTCGTGAATCTGGTCCACTGCATCTTTCCACCGATTTGTGATTAAACCTTCCATTCGATATCTATTTAAATCATTCTGAATATACATTCTTTCAAAACATTAATTTTAAAACGTATTTTGATGGAATTCTTGAGTTGAGAATGAGGTCAGAGAACTTGCATTCATAGTGGAATGACTCTATTTAAAATGTACAACTAAATTCAGAAACAAATATTTTTCTTCAAACCATTGTGAACAGAGATTCATGGAAAGAACCTTAAAGTAACAATACTAAAACAATAATATTGGACAACTTGCGCTCACAGAATTTTAATCAGATAATCTCCAAATGGTAAGAAATAGGGGAGAAAAGCATTCATCAGAATAAGGGGATAAATAGAAACAATTTAAACCAGCGGTGTCAAACTTGTGGCCTGCAGGCTGGATGCATTCTGCACTGGCCATACGCATGCCCGGTTTAGCGAAGGGGAAAAAAATCACGATACGTCACATGAGGATGCCGTGATAACGCGAGTTTGATACCCCTATTTTAAATCAAAATTGGCCATCTCTGCTTCAAAGCTGAGGATGTAGGGGGGAGGACAAGTATTCCCTCACTGGTGAATAATTAGAGGGAATTTTTTTTTGGGGGGGGGTGGGAGTTTCTTCCTGAGAACTAAGAGACCTAAAATAGTGGAAAGAATCCCTTTGATTCCTGCCAAGTTCAAAGTCATTTGGTTTGTAGGGTTGTGAGTAGAGATACTGTATACTTTCATCCATAGCAGCTTGTAAGTTCTCTGTCCCATGCACATTTCTGGATAGTTGACTCCTTTCCTGAAAGTTTTTTTTTTGTTTACATTTAATCATGTTGTGACCTTGTTCATGTAATTCTTTCCTCTTTCTTCTAAATTAAAAATAACAGGATGCAACTGTTATTGATTAGCTGTGAAAGCATCAGCAATAGCATTCCTTGGGATAGCATCTTCAGTAGCACACCTTTTATCATGCTGTAATATGTAGTAGGTACATATTTTTTACCCTTTACCTTCACTTACAGGCAATTAACAAGATAGAAGGAAAAGCAAAAAGAGTTTTCATTTCTGCCTTGTGTTTAACTTTATTTAATATTCTCTTGGAACTATTTACAGGGTACACATCTGCAGTTATCCAGTTAAATGTTGGAACAGAGATGAGAATTTGATAGCCAGACTCACATATGGTCCCCTAAAGCCTAGAATACAACTTCTGACAAAATGTAATTTTCAAGATGGATAATTACATTATCGGAATTATAAATAAAATTTCAATTTAGAACGTTTTAAAATTATTTTTGTCCTAGCCTAGAATTCCTATTTTATTTTGGGAGGATTGCACCTCTAGTAAAATATTCAAAGGCCAAGTATGGGTCTTGGATAATAAAAGATGATGTTTTTAAGAAAGCATTTTAAGTTAGTGTTTTAATTCCTCAGACAGGATTTTATGCTGGCACACCATATTGGTAATCGCTTTAAAATATATTTGCTTATTTCCTGCTGCAACCTAAAAATAAAAAATAAAAAGTAACCTGCCTTCAAATTCATGCATAGGTTTTATATTCATTTTCTGTTATACAAGCTGTTTTGCAGGTATTATGTCCCTTATTTAATTTTATTTCCCAATGCATATTCACCAGTGCACAGTTCTGCCTGTGATTTCTAAGCTGAGAAATCTGTTTCACATAATTTGGAAAAATAAGAAAAAAGCCATAGATAATTTTGTCCTGCTTATGCATTAAGATTAAGAAATATGAACAAGTTGTTTTTATAATACACAAATTTCAAACATATTTTTCTCCCAAGCAATGTTTACCAAGTTTTTGCTTCAAAAAGTTATTATCCAGGAGACTTAGAATGCTGCATTAAAGGATTCATTTCATAATTCATCACATAAATGTGGTCAATTTACAACCTTTTGTCAGTGACTGTTCAAGATTATGACACTGCTGACGAAAGGGACTAATGCCTTTATCCAAAGTTACTGTTCTAGGAATGTTTAGTTGATGGTTTTAAACCATGAAAATCATTCTGAAATGTCTTTAAACTATTGCACTTATGAGACATGCCCAGTCTGGTCCTTTGCAAAGAAAAAGAACAAAAATGCTAAACTCTTTGTTTTTGGGAATCAAGGCTGTTCTGGGCAGCTTTGTAAATGCTGTATTCTCTGCAGAGCCTTGGGAAAGTGCAAGCAAAAGGGACATTTTAAGATGTTGCAGCTGAACAGTTCTTCTTCTTCTTCTTCTTCTTCTTCTTCTTCTTCTTCTTCTTCTTCTTCTTCTTCTTCTTCTTCTTCTTCTTCTTCTTCTTCTTCTTCTTCTTCTTCTTCTTCTTCTCCTCCTCCTCCTCCTCCTCCTCCTCCACCTCCTCCTCCTTCTTCTTCAGGGTAGCTGTAAGAGTAGCTGGGATGAACATTCCCAGACTTTGGGGGCTCCATGGGAGGTAGGGATGGCTATTTTACAGCCTTCTCTACAGAACTTCCAACAGGGCAGCAACCTGGCATCTCATTGTGAAGATTTTCCAGGTGTTTAGCCCTTGGAAGAATGGCTGCTTCCTGCTCCATTTATTTACCTTTACCTGCAATGAAAAAAAAAATGTTGGCATCCATATATTCCATTATAATTCTGGAACATTTCAATTTCAACCCTAACTCTGCTTTCACAAGAAAGTATATATCTACCCATACACATACATATACATAACACACATATACACATACTATTACATACACACACACACACACACATTAATCACTGTCCATTTTTAAAAAAATACATAGTGGAAAGAGGAAGCTTGAGAATTGAATTCACAAGGTTGACTGTGACTCAGTCTAGATGTTCTGCTTCAGATACCACAAAGCCTCCTCCCATAATGTAACAAGGAAAGCAGGACATGAAGAGGATGTGTAGCATCCCAAACAATACTGCGGACCCTGCTCAAGCATCACTTATATGTTATGTCCTGAATAGAAGGACATTTTTTCTGCCATCCTCACCACTCTCTGCACTGCTTTCATGTCTGAAGCAATAGTGCTTCCAAACCAGATGCAATATGTAATGCAATATGACAAGATGCTCTGGTTTGTTCCTTGATAGAAAGTGGTAAGGACAAGGGAAGGAAGATGTATTTGTCTCATGCAATGCAGAAAATGCAGGACCTTCTGTGCTCACTTCACCAGTGACTTGCTGTTGAGTGACCAAGCTAGCCTACTCATTAGCTGCACACCCAGAAATTTGATGCTGATAACCAGATTCACAAGTGAATCATTAATACACAGAAGTGCCTGCCTTTTCTGAAATCGATAATGACTTCTTTCATTTTTCCAATGTTTAAAACAAGGCTGTTTTTGTTACACCAGTTTATTTATTTTATTTTTTATTTATTTATTTTATTTGTCAACAGTATACATAAGCATAAGCATGAAATAACTATACAATATATAAGCATATATATAAGTATGAGTATGTAATAACTATATTAATTGGATATAACGAAAGGAAACAATAGGACACGCTTGTGCTCTTATGCACGCCCCTTACAGACCTCTTAGAAATGGAGTGAGGTCAATAGTAGACAGTTTTTGGTTGACGTTTTTGGGATTTTGGAAAGAGACCACAGAGTCAGGTAGTTTATTCCAGGCATTAACAACTCTGTTACTGAAGTCATATTTTCTGCAATCAAGATTGGAGCGATTAACATTAAGCTTAAATCTGTTGTGTGCTCGTGTATTGTTGCAATTGAAGCTGAAGTAGTCTTTGACAGGAAGGACATTGTAATAGATGATTCTATGAGTTAAACTCAGCAAACCCTCTACCTCCTTGCAGTAAGTGCCTTTATTGTCATCCTGAATAAAGCCCACTACTGTTGTATCATCACATACTTCATAATGTGGCTGGTGGCAAACCTTGCACAACAATCATAGGTCAATAGCAGAAGTGGGTTTCAGCAGGTTCTGATCAGTTTTGGAATACTGGTAGTGGAAATTCTGAGTAGTTTGGAGAACTGGTAGTAAAAATTCTGACTGGCCCTGCCCCATCTATTCTCTGCCTCCTGAGTCCCAGCTGATGGGGAGGATATGTGGATTTTGCAGTAACCTTCCCCTGGAGTGGAGTGGGAATGGAGATTTTACAGTATCCTTCCCCTGCCATGCCCACCAAGCCATGCCATGCCCACCAAGCCACAACCACAGAACCAGTAGTAAAAAAAATTAAACCCACCACTGGTCAATAGGGTGAACAACAGCAGGCTTAGGACACAGCCCTGAGCAGAACCTGAGCTCAAGAAAATGGTGCTAATTATTTAATCTTTAATAAAATTATTATATATTTTAAAAAAGGGAGTAGACCAAATGTTCCCATCTTTTGTATCTTAAAATGCAGAGGGTATCTCCATTTCATTTTCTTCAATCCCTGCTTTTCTTTCAAGCAACTTATACAATATCCGTTCATATTTCATATTTTGGGAAAATTCTGAAGCTTCAGAGTATAAATGAGGGAAGGAAGGTTCATTTTAACCCTTCTGTAGTCCTGTGTAAGTTAGAAGGAGTCGGCAGAAATTGACTTAAACATTAAGAAGGAAACTTGATGAGAATGCAAAATTTGTTTTTATTTTTTTTAGGATCTGTGGTTCTACTCTGCCTCATTTCATGGGTAGTTAAGTTTCTTTTAATAGGACTTTGAAGAACTGTCTTCTATATTCGCTATTATATCTCTAAGCCTGTCTAAACCAGGAGAAAAAAGACAGCATTCCCTCCATTTCAGCAGTATCACTTGCATGTGGTTTTTAACAACATCTTGTTTGCCCTTACATAAAACTGCTATTTGACGTCTAGCTGGGAGATCTATTTCCCAATAATATCATTGTCCACAGCAACCTTCTAAAGAACAGCAAGATGAGAATGATGGAAATCAAAACTTTGTTGTGGTTAATGTGCTGCAGCATTCTGACAAACAAAAGATTAACAGGGAATGTTATCCAACATTTGTGATTCCCCAGAAGGTTCCTTCTGCTAAAACGTATTTTTCTCTGCTATGAACACAGTCAAAAGTAGCACAACACTCACTGTGAAAACAGGTGATGATGCTTATGTCCCTCCAAATTATCTTGACAACTGTGTCTTTTCCACTGCTATTGTCCAGGAGAAGGAATCAATTTAGATATAGACTTGGAGACATAAAAAACCCCTCATACTTCTACTCCAAACAGTTATTTGAAGATGATTTTTGGCTGGAAAGAAAAGATCTTTTGTCTATAAAGACAAAAAAGAACTTTTGTTTATCCTATTTATATTGGAATATATTGGAGTATTTCTGTGCCACTTTCCTTCTTAACCAAATATTCAATAATGAACATTGTGTTCTCCCTATATCATTCATTTTATCTTGAGTATAAAGCTGAAGAGCAGAGTATAATTATTTACATAAGCCTCAGCTCCATGTTCTCACATGACTAGCTGGTGTAAAAGTAGCTCATAATTTTAGTGTGAGGTTTCCTTTTGCCTTTCTCTCAATGCTGTTCCAGCTGTTAAAAAGTTGGGAAAGGAAAATGGAAAACTAAGTTGATTTGGGTGCATTTTATTTCAAGGATGGGAAGACATCCTATGGCCATTTTATTAACCTAGGAAAGGTTTCAGTTTTGGAAGGATAGGCTTTTGAAAAAGAAAAGCTCAGGATAAATTTATTATAACCTGAAAGTGATTGTTTAGATATAAATCATGCACTCTAGAGAAAACATGCAGTATTTAATGTGGTGAGTTCATGTTGACAAAGAGGTAAAAGTTGAATCCAGAGACTAGGAGTTTTAGTCCCACTTTAGGTATGAAGCTAGCTGGATAACCTTGGGCTTGTCACTTTCTGTCAATCCTAACAAGAAGGCAACAGTGAGACCTAGCTTGGTCTAGCTTGGTGTAAAAGTTAAGCCACCAGGCTAGAAACTGTGAGACCATGAGTTCTAGTTCTGACTTAAACATTAATCTGATGGATGACCTTGGGTCAGTCATCCTTTTTCAGCCCTGGGAAGAAGGCAATAGCCAACCAATTCCAAAATCTTGCTAATTCCAGAGACTGCAGGGACTTGTCCGGGAAGTTTCCAGGAATCAAAAACTTACTCAAAAGCAAGCACAGGAACAACATTGCATTTTGTCAGATAGAGTTACAGGTGTGGTTTACCACTGCCTTCTTTCATGATACTTTTTCAGCTTCCTAGTCTAGTTTACTCCTCTGATATTTGCCAGATTTCCTGTTCAGGTAATAACTACTCCAAGAAATTGTTGGCCTAGAGCTGCCACTTGCTGAGACAAGAATGTGCTATAAGATATTCAGACCTTTTAGGAAAACAGGGGGAAAATATGCAATTTATGGTGTCTGGAGCTATACTTATGAATAAAAACTAGTGGGTAATGATTAATGAGACATATATAGCTGGTTGAAGGACATTTCTATTGATATGAGCCATAGCTTGTATAGATCAACATCCATCTACCAGTATCATCACTTACAGTATACCAGTTGCCTCCAGCAAGTGATATTTTATGTCTACAAGTTCCTATAACAAAACAATTGGGAGAACATTTTGGTCTAATGCATTATATATCTCCTTCACACATCATTTACATAATGAAAGAAACTGCCAGAAAGAGAGACTATTCATCCTAATGGGAACTAAATATGCCAAGGATTCAACCTATTCAAAAAAAAAAAAGATTTTTTATGAGGTGGAACAAGTTGAACACAGTAGGGGACATACTAAATGTATTTAATATTTTCAATGACAACGAGTTACAAATTTTTTTGTTCTCTACTTCTTATGAACAATGGGAAGTATATTTGGCAGAACATCAACAAAGAAAATAGGAAGAATTTTGTGAAAAACCCAGTGACCTATTGACTGGATGACAAAAATCACAGTAGTGTAATATTCATGCATACATACCAATACTAATTTGTGATCATGTTCAGAGGAGGTCACAGCTTTCTTAAAATATGTGCTATTACTATATGTACATATAATACACATTATTATATGCATCTAATATAGTATCGCAACAACTAATGTACCTCACTAGGGATAATTTTTACAACAATTATTTTAAAAGTGATGAGCTAAAGCAGGAGTGTCAAACTCAGTTTCATTAAGAGCCACATCAGAGTTGTGTTTGACCTCGGAGTGTGGGTGTGGCCAGGGTGGGTGTGGCCAGCTTGACGTCATTCATATTAGGGGGCCTTGAGGTAGCCCAAGCACTCTGCCAGTGAAAACAAGCTCCCAAGCTCCATTTTCAGCTTCACAGTCTCCTGCAATGCTCTGCCAGCAAGAACAGAGCTCAGGAGGACTATACACAGCCCTCCCAAGCTCCATTTTTGCTGGCAGGGACACTGTGGGTCCTTCATTGTTTACAGGGCAGCCTCACAGGCCAGCTCTATGGACACCATAGGCCAATTTGGCCTGTGGGCCTTGAGTTTGACACCCCTGAACTAAAGCAATTATTATTGGTCAAAATGCACTGTACAAGAGAGAGAGAGAAAATAATGAATTTTATTTTATCCACTTCTCTCTTTTATCTGATGTCAGTTAGTTATTACCGTTAGAGGTTGTCTGTTATTGTGTACTTGTAGAAATGAGGCAACCCCTTGTAGTTATATTTAACATTTTTACTGTTTTATAATACCAAAAACACAGCTTCATTTTAGTATCCATTTTTCATCCAGTTTAAAGTACTAGCATTCACTCTCTCCCTTCAGTTTCTACAAAGAAGTCATAAAGATTTAAAATTTTCCAATATAAAGGCAAATCAGCATAGTTTTACCTAACAGCATAAAATAATTCCTTATATGGAGTAACATTTGAAATAGTCTCGATTCATATTCTTTCTGATGTTTTCCTGAGAAGCTAATAAGTGTTTTATGCACACATGAAGGGCAAATGTCTGTAGTTTTTCAGCACAAAAACAAAACAAAACCTGATAACCAGGTACATATAGATGTTTGCGTGCACTTGCACAGTAAGTTTCATTATAATGGCCCATATGGAAGTCCTGCCATTTTATCATGAAGCATACATTGAAAACACCAGTTACACCAATATCTATGTTCTAGATCTAGAACACATGCTTTGTCTTAGGTTTCATAGTTGAAGGACTTAACTCAAATGAAGTGTGAAGAAAATTTTAAACAATTGCTGCCCCTTCAAGATGATGATGAATCTTGACTAAGCAAAATTTGCAATCCATTTGGACGGTAATGAGCAAATGTTTTCAAGGATTGGTGGTTAAAATTATATCAAATAGATCACATAGGGGTGGGTTGTATTTATTAATGAATGCCAGCAAATATACTTTTATTTTTAAAAAACAGTGCTTTATAGGATGATTTTAAAGAGTAAAATCAAAACTTCATGATGCATAACCACGTTGCCACTGACTTTGTTACTTCAATAAAGCATTACTAAAAAGGTCATGCTATCCCATAGTGCTATAATGCTATGTTAATTAATGTGATATTATTACGACATCCCACTGGAAGCATGAACTTCTAATTTTAGTAGTGTAATGATATTGAATGCTTTTTCTCCAGGGGCTGTTTGTTGAAAATTAGCCATCGTAAACTAGCACATTACGTGACCAACATGACTTTGGGGATAGAAAGACATTATCTTTTAAGTCCACATCTTGTTTCCTTAATAAATTTCAAATGTAAGCAATATTTTTCACCACCACCATGATCCATTCTCCAAAGCTATTAAGAAATATCAATGTACATGCTTTCATATTATATGAAATACCTTATTCCCTTTTACTCATTTTAAATGAAATTGCCAAATTTAGGCAACCACAGTTCTCTAGAAGCACTAGCATTAGGAGTTGTGAGAGCTAGAACACCAAACTTCAGGAAGAAAGGAAGCAGGCTATGTGTTGAGAAAAAGCATATTAAAATGAGTCATTTTATCTACTATATAGATTCTCTAACTAGCTCATCAGATATGTCACAATTGTGCAAAACTCCAACAGAGGCTTCTTGACAGAAGATCTACATACACAAACTGTGGCTAATTATCTGAGAAGACATATTACTTTAAAAACTGGAAGCTCAAAATAAGCTGTGGTGGCACAGTGATTAGAACGCAGTATTGCAAGAGGTTGCTCATTAACCATGATCTGACGTAGTTTAACTTTCTGACTATCTGACAGAAGAAATGTGGAAAGTTCATTAATAGGCAATTATTTCAAATAAAATTACTCTGAGAAAAATTGTAATGCATGCTATAGTTTATTCTTCTGGATTTTTTCCTAATTGTTTTCCGTGAACATCTGCTAAATGTAAAAGGTAAGCAGGTTTGGTGGGAGGGGAAGGATTTGAAAATATGTCAAATTAAGCACTACTTTGTTTATTGTATTCTTTAAACCCAACAGATATTTTGGGTCGAGCATGAAATAATCAGTTTGCAGCTGCTGGCTCTTTGAACAGGTCCAGGGAGATCTTTATAGAATATATACTGTTCAAGCAACAGCTGGTGTTTATTAGATACTGATTAAATCATGCTTATCAGAATGAAATAGAGACTACACTAAAGATGATGAACAAAATTGGTCTCCCAATATTGTTGGAGACCAATAAACCCTAATCTGCATAATCTGGGCAGGTGTACCTAGGATATTCCTGATAACTAAGCTATACCTGCCCAGTTTGATTAGCCCAAGATTTAGATTACTATTTATGTTTTTGTTATCTTTCTTTTTTGTTTTCCACAAAATCTACATTACCAATTATGTTTTTGTTATCATTTGTTTGTTGTTTACACTGTGTTTTAAAAATTGCTCTTTTTAATCTTACACATATACACACAGTGGTAGGTTAATCAAACAGCATGCAAATTTTTCTCTATTTGTGTTTACCTAGGACCATGTACGGTTTTATGGATAGTAAAGTTGGACAGACTAAAATTAGTAATACCGAACAAGCACTGTCCATGCCTGCAAAAATATATCTTCCTTGACTCTATACATTTGTAATTGTCATGGATTGATGATTATTAGTAAATGTTTATAGGTAGTTCTTGACGTATGACCACAATTGAGCCCAAAATTTCTGTTGCTAAGTAACACAGCTGTTAGGTGAATTTTGCCCCATTTTATGACCTTTCTTGCCAAAGTTGTTATATGAATCACTGCAATTGTTAAGTTAGTAACCCGGTTGTTAAGTGAATCTGTTTTTCCTATTGACTTTGCTTGTCAGAAGGTCACAAAAGGTGGTCACATGATCTGGGATACATAGATTGTCTACATTCATCTATTCATGAAAATCACTGGATGTCATTCTTTTCCCTTTCTTTATCTCCCCCATTGAAGAAAAAAACAAAATAATTCTTAGATTGAATTGGAACAATCTAGACTGGCTAAAAGGGTATTTTTGATTCCTGGGAATTCAATCTGAAAAGTATTTTTATTGAATTTATTTGCCACCTTTACTCCACTTGAATCATAGCTTCTAGATATGTGTGCAGAGCATCATATTCCTTCATTTCCATCAGTATGAAGGGAGAGATTTATCTTTTAATAAAGATACACACAGTGTGCTTCACAGTTCTGCAGCAGTTATCTTTTATTTTTAGCAATTTTTTTCTTGTTAAGTTAGCACCATTAATCATACCCCACCCCCCCTTATTAGCAGCTCATCATCAAGTGCCAATGACTTTATTTTTTTATTAAGCTGGTCCATATGGCTGTGTTTCTTACACTGTCATCCATTTCTGACATTTGTATTTACAGTTCAGCAGATGTCAGATGAGAAGGATTTTCATGTATGTAACTATAGTAATGGCACCACCTACAAGTCTAAGTTTCAGCTTGCCTGGAGAGCTGTATGAATATAACCAGAGATATGAATGTTTTTGTCAGAGTATATTCATCAACTGGAATAGGACATGGTAACAAAGTCAGCTAATTAGGAGCTGAGACAGACTGAAGTAAGGGCGTGTCTTAGTCTGCAGCTTCTGAGTCTATGCAGAGAAACTGAAACCAGCCTGTTAGCTTGCCTACTCTGTGCTCAGAGCTAAAGTGGAACTAGTCTCTCTACTGTAATCTTTCTGTGTGAACATGTCTGCTGATCTGAGCTGAAGAATCAACTATTGGTATTGTAAATATCAATATTTACAATATATTGTAAAGATATTTTACATATATATATATTGTGTGTGTGTGTGTGTGTGTGTGTGTATAAAATATTATATACGTGCTAGTCATTGCCAACTCTAGGGGGTGGTGCTCATCTCCGTTTCAAATCTCTGTTTCAAAGCCGAAGAGCCAGCGCTGTCCGAAGACGTCTCCGTGGTCATGTGGCCATGTAAAATATATTTACAATATATTTTTATATATTATATATATATAATATATAATATATAATATATATTATATATATTATATATAATATATATTATATATAATATATTGTAAATATATTTGTAAATATATTGTAATTTACAATATATTTACAAATAAATATATATTTATATATTGTATATTTACAATATATTTACAATATATTTACAATATATAATATATTGTAATATATAATATATAAAAATATATTGTAAATATATTTTACATGGCCACATGACTACGGAGACGTCTTCGGACAGCGCTGGCTCTTCGGCTTTGAAACAGAGATTTGAAACGGAGATGAGCACCACCCCCTAGAGTTGGCAACGACTAGCACGTATGTGCGAGGGGAACCTTTACCTTTTTATGAATATAAAGAAGTTAATGAATCCAGCTGATTCAATTATCTATGTGTGCTTCTGGATTTGATTTTTGATTTTTGCAAGAAAGTTTTTTCTCTGCAAAGCTATAAACACAACTAGAAAAGAAGACACAAAATGTGTACAACATCAAAGGAGGGATCTATTCCATATGACTCTGTCTTCTGTCCTTAGATGTTTCCATCCCACTTATAGAATGTTTATGTCGAAAAGGAATTATAGGTCCCAAATAGCAACTTTTAATCTCTGATTAAAATAATCCTTATTAAAAACTTTGACAGCTTTTTAAACTCTGGTGGCATTTATTAATAGTTTTGCTATCATTCTGATATATATATATATATATTTGTTTTCTGAGGTTTTCGCGGGTGTTTGTATGTAGGTCTTTGGTTATTCGGGTTTTCTCCTGCGTAAAATTGGAAGTGTCTTGGCGACGTTTCGACAAAGTCTCATTCTGTCTCTCATTCTGGGAGCAATTTTGCTCCCAGAAGCAAGAAGCTGAAGCCTGAAGATGACAAATGAGACTTCGTCGAAATGTTGCCAAGACACTTCCAATTTTACGCAGGAGAAAACCCGAATAACCAAAGACCTACATATATATATATGTATATATATATTTATTTATATATATATAAAATCAGTTCTATTTAGCTCCCTTCTTCTTTCATTTATATGTGAAGATTATTTTATGAATTCCTGTTTGGTAGTTCTTTGACCACATCATTTTCATACTGTTATAAACTACTTTTGGAGGAAAATGTTTTGAAATTAATGTTGGCATTTTTAAACAGGATAGTATCAAGACAGGACAAGACAATAATGAATAACTCAGCTACACTGAGCAGAATCTTGAAGAGGTATTCTCTCCATCAGAGTCTGCAAAATATTAGTAATATAGGTATATATTTTCTAATAGCCTTTAAAATGAAATTGAAACAATCACAAAACAAAACTGAATGAAACCATTCTACTCACCATACTGTTGTTTCTACATCTATATTACTTGCTATCTTTACAGATACAACTACCATGTATCCCCGAAAATAAGACCCTGTCTTATATTTTTCAAACCCTGAAATAAGCACCTGGCCTTATTTTCGGGGAGGTCTTATTATTTTAGGGCATATGGAGCAAGATGGGGCTCCTCTTGCCATCTTTCTTAATTTCCAGTTCTGCATTTAAATATTTTCAGGGAGGGCTTACATTCAGTGGGAGGCTTATTTTAGTGCATGTGCTCAAAAGCCCAACTGAGCTTATTATCAGTGGATGTCCTATTTTTGGGGAAACATGTATCATATTAATAGATGAGGAATAAGGTATGTTGTGGAATCCATTATCGTGTGAAAGACAGGTTGTAAGTCTTTTTTGTGTCATTTTTTATAATACGATCAAGAGTAAGGTTTAAGTTTTTCTTTTTCCACTCTCCCCCAGTCCCAAGCAAGATATTACCCACCAAATTATTCTTCCTTTTTGCTCACAATATTGTGTTCTAGATAAGCACTGGAAGAAAAGGTATTATATCCAAAATCTTTAGAATGTTCAGCCATGAATCCAAAAATTATTGTCATGGAAATAATTGTCATTGTATCCCCCTGGTAGGTACATTTTGTTAGTTCTGTTTTGTCTGTATTGTAGATAAAATAGGAAGAGAAAGGAGAATTGCGTATATTTGCTACTTTGAGTTATTTATAAAGAATAATAAAGATGAGATCGATCGATCGATGATAGATAGATGGATAGATAGATGATAGATAGATAGATAGATAGATAGATAGATAGATAGATAGATAGATAGATAGATAGATAGATAAAATATAGTGACCAGATCCTGCCTTTGTTTGGCACATATTGGTGTATTATATTATGATCTTGTCAGCTGGAGTTGAGCAATGCTTAACTGAATTCAGTAATAAAAGGAAAGAAATGTTTCTAAGTCACAAGATTAACTAAGAGCCTTATTCTAAATATAAGAAAAAAATAATGCAAGACTAACAATTGAATTAGAGGACAGTATTTTCTATAGACATGGTGGCCTAGCAGTTAAGATGTTGGGCTTATCAACAGAAGGTTTGGGACCCAAGCACTATGCAATACAGTAAGCTTCTGTTTTTGCCCTAGCTCCTGCCAAATTAGTAGTTCAAAAGCATGCAAATGCAAGTAGATAAATAGGTACCCCTTTAATGGGAAGCTAATTCCATGTGCCCTAGTCATGAAAACCACATGATGATTGAAGCATCTTTGGACAACATTGCATCCTCAGCTAGGAAATGGAAACGAGCACCATTTCCTAGCTGAGGATGCAATGTCAGGGGAAATCTTTACTTTTTTAAAAAAAAAGATTCTATAGAATCTTTACATAAATCAGTGCCTTTATGCCAATTATGCCTTTACATAAAGCAGTGTGCATTGCCATCTTGAATAACAAAGAAGTTCCTGTTTGGAATACCCCTCCCAAAAAGTCAGTAAGACTTTAACAATACACTCTTAAGTGTCCAACTTAAACTATGACACTGTAGACCAGTGGTTCCCAACCAGTGTGCCGCGGCACTAAGGGGTGCCGTGAGATCTTTTGAGGTGCTACTTTGAGTTATTTATAAAGAATAATAAAGATGAGATCGATCGATCGATGATAGATAGATAGATAGATGGATAGATAGATAGATGATAGATAGATGGATAGATAGATAAAATAGGAAGAGAAAGGAGAATTGCGTATATTTGCTACTTTGAGTTATTTATAAAGAATAATAAAGATGAGATCGATCGATGATAGATAGATGGATAGATAGATAAAATATAGTGACCAGATCCTGCCTTTGTTTGGCACATATTGGTGTTATTACACTTGTTTTTCTTTTTGATTTTTTCCCACTTACAGTGGACATTTTTATTTTATTTTATTTTATTTTATTTTATCTTGCGATCGTTCCTATCACCCATCTCCTCACACTTATTACTGTATGACTGTAACCTTTTTGCTGGTATCCTTACAATTTATATTGACTGTTTCCTAATATGATTTGATTGCTTATTTGTACCCTATGACTATCATTAAGTGTTGTACCTTATGATTCTTGATGAATATATCTTTTCTTTTATGTATACTGAGAGCATATGTACCAAAGACAAATTCCTTGTGTGTCCAATCACACTTGGCCAATAAAGAATTCTATTCTATTCTGTTCTGTTCTGTTCTGTTTTGTCTGTATTGTATATAAAATATAGTGACCAGATCCTGCCTTTGTTTGGCACATATTGGTGTATTATATTATGATCTTGTCAGCTGGAGTTGAGCAGTGCTTAACTGAATTCAGTAATAAAAGGAAAGAAATGTTTCTAAGTCACAAGATTAACTAAGAGCCTTATTCTAAATATAAGAAAAAAATAATGCAAGACTAACAATTGAATTAGAGGACAGTATTTTCTATAGACATGGTGGCCTAGCAGTTAAGATGTTGGGCTTATCAACCAGAAGGTTTGGGACCCAAGCACTATGCAATGCAGTAAGCTTCTGTTTTTGCCCTAGCTCCTGCCAAATTAGTAGTTCAAAAGCATGCAAATGCAAGTAGATAAATAGGTACCCCTTTAATGGGAAGCTAATTCCATGTGCCCTAGTCATGAAAACCACATGATGATTGAAGCATCTTTGGACAACATTGCATCCTCAGCTAGGAAATGGAAACGAGCACCATTTCCTAGCTGAGGATGCAATGTCAGGGGAAATCTTTACTTTTTAAAAAAATGTTTTCAATTTTCTTTTTGTCCATGTTTTAATGGCTATTGTATTTTTTTTAAGATTATGAGAAGTCTAATATTAGTTTAGGCTGCAAAAGAACCAATATACATGAATTCAAAAGCATATATAAATAACATCACCATCTTGTTTATTTTGGTAATGTTCTTCTGAATGAGATGTCAGCATCATCATTATAAACATCATCATTTGTGCTTCATAATATTTTTAAATTTGTTTTTATTGTTAATATATTTTCTGACGTTGTGTTTTTGATGTTGTTTTCAGATTTATTGTTACAGATATAGCAGAAGGTGGTTTTTTTTTTATCATATTGGTGTTATTACACTTGTTTTTTCTTTTTTGATTTTTTTCCCCACTTACAGTGGACATTTTTATTTTATCTTGCGATCGTTCCTATCACCCATCTCCTCACACTTATCACTGTATGACTGTAACCTTGTGTTTGAAAACATTAGAGATACAGGTAAATGTCAATAAATGTCCTTGGAAAAGAGGTAGACTTCAAACATTTAAATGCCATGCAGGTTTAAGATTATGAGAAGTCTAATATTAGTTTAGGCTGCAAAAGAACCAATATACATGAATTCAAAAGCATATATAAATAACATCACCATCTTGTTTATTTTGGTAATGTTCTTCTGAATGAGATGTCAGCATCATCATTATAAACATCATCATTTGTGCTTCATAATATTTTTAAATTTGTTTTTATTGTTAATATATTTTCTGACGTGTTTTTGATGTTGTTTCAGATTTATTGTTACAGATATAGCAGAAGGTGGTTTTTTTTATCATATTGGTGTTATTACACTTGTTTTTTCTTTTTTGATTTTTTTTCCCACTTACAGTGGACATTTTTATTTTTATTTTATCTTGCGATCGTTCCTATCACCCATCTCCTCACACTTATTACTGTATGACTGTAACCTTTTTGCTGGTATCCTTACAATTTATATTGACTGTTTCCTAATATGATTTGATTGCTTATTTGTACCCTATGACTATCATTAAGTGTTGTACCTTATGATTCTTGATGAATATATCTTTTCTTTTATGTACACTGAGAGCATATGTACCAAAGACAAATTCCTTGTGTGTCCAATCACACTTGGCCAATAAAGAATTCTATTCTATTCTATTCTATTCTGTTCTGTTCTGTTCTGTTCTGTTCTGTTCTGTTCTGTTCTGTTTGTTCTGTTCCGTTCCGTTCCATTCTATTTTATTCCTCTTTTACAAATAACTAAAGGTAGCAAACATATCCAACACACCTTCCTCCTCCTAACTTCCTCAAAACAACAATCCTGTGAGGTAAGTTGGGCTGAGACAGAGTGGCTGATCCAAGGTAACCCAACTGGTTTTCATGACTAAGGTGGGACTAGAACTCATGGTCTCTAGCCAGGTTCCTTAACCACTAGATCAAACTGCTCTCCATTGTTGTAAACTGCCAAGAATCAGAATGATTTGGTTGTGTACAAATTTAATTAATTGATTAATAATAAATATATTTCACTGTCTTGGACCCCAGTTAGCACTCCCTATAGAATATAGCAATCTCTATATTCTTAATCCCACACAAAAGGACATTTACTCTGGGGGAATTCGATAGAGGGAATATATAGTAACATTCCTTACCAAAATGCCTCTGAACAGGAGTTGATTCTGTTGTACATATTCCTCTAAATTGCTCCTGCTACCATTCCTGGTGTCTCGTGATAATCTCCCTTCTTATCAGTAGTTGCTCAGGCTGGCCCCAGTCAGGAAGTGTGCTCTTGCCTCTTAAGTAATCAGTCCAGTATAATTTCCATAAGTTTTGTGCATTTGTTCACAAATTTAGTGCCATAGCAATCATTTTATGCCAATCACAGTCAGAAGAAAATCAGTTCATATTCTATAGTGGTTTATAAAATGCAGCAAACCTCTTTGATTCATCATAGTCTTTTTTTTTTAAAAAAAATGTTTTCAATTTTCTTTTTTGTCCATGTTTTAACAGCTATTGTATTTTTTTTTTTACTGCTATTTTGGTCATGCTAGTAAAGAAAAAAGTAAAGGAAATTATATGTGTTGCTTATCCTAGGTTAAATGAAAATAGAACGATTGTCCGATCGCTCCCATAACATGATAACCTCCTGCAGCAATTTCATTCATACCTTGAATATGTTGGAGATTAAAAATGGTTTAAATCAAGTTTTTCAATGTAGATATAACATTTCTATATCTACATATGGATAATGAAATGTATTTTGCTCACTGTAGATGACCAGGCAGTCTAATTGAATTCTCCTTTTGGGCTTAGAGTCAATAAAAATTTCTCTGTATTTTTAGTACAGCTTTGAAGGTTAATTGCATTTGCATTTTTACTTCAGCCTATTTCCCCATATCTTAACAATTACACAAGAACTTGCTATACTACCCCATGGTGCAACTTCCAGATTCACTGAATGAAATCAGATTAACACTCTTTTGGGTGCCAATAATAATAAAGATGATGATAATTAATGTGATTAGGTGATGTATTCATGCACATTAATTCTACAAATTCACAAATACTAGCAGGTGAAATTTCACCTGCAGCATTATTAAAATGTCTTTCTTCAATATAAAAAAGTTACTATAAATTGTATTATGTTATGGTTAATGATCTAAATCAGCTTATTTGCTTTTATTAAAAAGCAGAGCTTGAGGAAACTTGGAAATATTTACTATTACCAACTGACATTTTTTTTCTTTATACCCTGATATTTGCATGTGACAGTGTGACAAAATTCACACTGCTTTCCTTTAATATAAAAGTTAGCAAGGATTGGGTTTTCTATATTATCAGGAATGTATTACAGAAGCTTTTGAAGCTGTCTCTCATACCAAATGTACAGAATTTCTGAACATTTTGTTTGTGAAATTTAGTGTGCTAACATTAGTTGTATCCTCAGTATCATTTTGCCTAAATATTCAGAACTCTGAAAACAGGCTATTTTAACTTTAATGGAGAATGGCTGCATGATTTGAACTGAGCTATCTGAAAAATGCATGGTCAGCCATATTAATTTCCTGACCATGCATCCATATTTTCATTTCACTATCTAATTGCTTTGTACTACTTTGAGTGTGTGTAGGTGCATCTTGAAATATTGTTGGAAGAAATATCCGGGTCCACTTCCAAGCCGGGAGAAAGGCACAGGAGACAAAATGGAGGCTGGAGGCTAATTGGAACGAGGGTCCATTTATTGATGAAGCAGAATTACCAGGCATGTATGATCCTGGGTAGCTGACCACTTGGAGTTGAGAGTGGGAGATTTTGGACTTTGAACTTGAAAATGTATTCTATTGGCTTTGTAGGGGTCATAGCTGGCTCTGTAGGTTGTCTGAGCTAAGTTTGGTTGAAGGTTGGAGGATGATGCAACTTCCTTAAGAGATTGTGCCATGTGGAGAGCTCTGCTGCTAGATGGTAGTGGGTTAATTCTATCTTTCTTCAGACCTTGCTGCAGGGAGTAATGGATTTCCAAATCTGCATTTCTAAAGCTATCTGCTTGGGGAGGCAAGGAACTGAGGCTCTGAGTTTCTGTCTCCCTTAAGATTTTTATTTCTCTTTTAGAGAAAATATTTTATCCTACCTTTTTTTAAATATTTCTCAAAATATTTCATTCTTCTAGAAGGGCGGTAGCTTCCCACAATATAATAAAATAGTTGAAATCAGCCATATTTAAGCTAGTTATGATTCCAACTCCTTTATTGTTTACAATTTTACTTACTTGTTAGGCATGATGCATGTCAAGAGGTAAATTAAGTTGGGGAGGGGGAGTCCAATTAAGTGACTATGTACTAAAAGTACATAGCTACAGGCAGTCCTTGCTTACATACTGCTTTGTTTAGTGACCATTTGAATTTGTTTTTTTTTTAAAACATACTCTTATTATGGATTATATTAAACAGATAAAATTAACATAAAAATCAGAATATCTTTTTCAACTTTTGATTAATCATCCAATTACATTCGTAAATCCAGTGAATCCATTTCAGTTGTCTTCAGAGGAATTTGTTCATCTTCAATAGAAACTTCTGGTTCCAGGAAAAAGCTAAGAAGTTCAAGCGCTTCCTAAATCAAACATTTCCCTTAAAGTAGCCATCTTGTGTTCTGGTAATCAACCTTCAAGGTTTTGTTTTACAATTGATATGAAAACAAGACAGCTTTCCCACAAAAGAGGCTCTTTCTAATTAACTTCAGTCTTTAAATCAGTTTCACGAACTATTAGTATTTATAAAGTTTTCTAAAAGTCACTCTAAAATCATATTTTTTGTGTCTATTACAAAAAAAATAACAAAAGATAAAAGTCTTACAAAGCTGGAAAAACATTTTTTTTCTTTTTAAATAGATTAAGGAAACCCACTCATCAACCGGTAACCTTTTTGCCTCAATATTTTTCAATCTTAAAAGAGCAATAGGAGAAGTAAAATTCCTAAGTGGATTTTAAAAAGTGAGGTTTGGTTAAACCCTGAGTTCATAAAAGGCTGCATTTACAGCTCAATATATGATGGAACCCACGATTTCCAATTGATCATAAACAGCTGAAAAAACAACAGTTTCTGCTAATTGTTAACAAAAAGTCATCTGTCTGATTTTTGTTAATTGTCAGGTGATTATCCACCTGACAAATCTCCAGTTTTGACTTTCTTCCAGAGAGAATTTTGGCAGTCCAGAGAGTTGCTTCCAGCTGCCAATTTTGCCTGAAATGCACCCACAGAAAAATGTGTGCATTGATTCTCCTTGACTCACCCAAAGTCCTTTTTTCTGTTTGAATAACAGTGCAGGTGGCTAGATTCTGCGCAGCAGCCCTGGGAATTCATTGGTAACACGTGTCTAATCCACCATAGCTATTTTATACAACAAATTTGGCAAACCCTTTGCACTGCTTATTCTTTTCCCTTTTAGTGTTGAACTATAGGCCTCACAGTTTATGAATTGTAATTTTAGTATAGTTAGACCATGTATAATTGACAGACTGGATTTTATCGTAGATTTTAGCTGTTATTTATTATTTTGTACTATAATTTTTAATTGTATATTTACTGAATATTTTTATTTGTTCTGATCTCTGGTCTATGACTGTAATAAATTGAATTGATTGAATTCTTGAAGTTATGATGATGTAAGAAAAAAATCCAGTTTTGTGGCCAGTCCTTTCAGCATCTTGTGGTCATGTGATTGCCATTAAAGCCATTTGCAACCAGCTTAGGACAAACAGGATTAATAGAGAATATGGAAGTAATATTGTAAGTCGCTGGCACATGTTTTATTTAAAAACCATGGTGATTCACTTAACATTCAAATTGGAAATGAGGTCATAAGCCTGTTGAAGTCATGTGATTTTCTATGTGGTTTTTGCAGTATTTAGTAACTATTGGTCCAGTGGTTGGTCGCTACCAGTTCGTCCCGGTAGCAACCCATGCTTGGCACAAAGCAATTCAGTATGAAACAGCTATGACATCTGACTGGAACCAAACAATACTCATCTGGAAACTAAGCTACTATTGGGGAAGGGATTTATACAGCTGCATAATGGAAGATTGATAGTAATTTCTTCTACTAAACAATTGATTCTTGTTCCTCTTTTCAGCCTTGAACCTAGAAATTCATCTCTTTATATTTTCACTAAGTTTTCAAAAAAATAAATAAATGATTATTTGTAGACTTTGAGTTTCAATCTGCTTTTCCTTACATTCAGCATGGATGTAAATTTTGTCCCACCATATTACTTTAAGAGAAATACCATACTTTTATGCAATAAAGCTTTTGCCATTCAGGACTTTAATTTTGAGATTCTGATCTATATAAAGCAGAAAATGAGAATAGAAAACTTTTCAACCGGGAGGAAAATAATAATTCTAGCAAATGACGGTTCAAATAAAAACTGTTGAAAGAAAAGTGTTTTTATTTGCCACTAATAAAAGGAAACTATGTGTTGAATCTTTCTTCCTTGCTCACTCCCTCCCTTCCTGAAAAAAAAAACCAACAACCCTAGGGTGACCTATTTTTACTTGCATTGCCTGTTATATAGTGTAAGACAATCATACTCTGACCTTACTTAACTAACTTTTGACTATATGACTGGAGAAGTACTACTGAGAAGGGGCAATTTCATTAAAAGGGATGAAATAAGTTTCAAATAATCTCCTCCACTGGTCTCTAACAGTTTCATTTTATAATGAATACTTAAACATTGCTTCCCCAGGGGTGCCCATCTAAGAAATATTAGGATGATGAAAACTCCACCAGTGGAATTGAGTAGACATCTATTCCAGATGACCACATGCAGATTTAATGTATTAATGCCAGTAATTCATTGGGTACTTTGGAAGCAAGTGACAATAGCTCTTAAAACAAAATGGAGCTCTGCCAGCATTTTAGAGCCAATGTAGCCACAGTCCCTTTGTATGCCAGGGAGACTTCAAGCTGACACATCTATGGAAGATCAGTCAAAATGACAAAAGCAGCTTTATGTTGATGCAACTCAAGCTCTTTGCTCAAATGTCATGTTGTCATACATAATACATACAAAAAGGTGGTACACAACTGATTTTGAATTCTGGATTGTTGTGAAGTCTTGAGTTCAATTTATTAATTTTTCCCTCCACCTCCACCATCACTCCTTAACACAAAGTTACATACAGTAGCCTATAAGTTATATACAATATCATAAAAGCAATGTAAGCAATTAAAATAGAAACATTAAAAGAGGTTTTTAGGCCCTTATGGAAGGCCAGGTAGGTAGGGATTGATCTCACTTCTAGAGGGATGATATTCCAAAGGGCAGAAGCCACAGCAGAAAGGGCTTGTCAGCTGTCTCACTTGGTCAGTGAGAAAAGAAAGACTCATGGTTGACGAAACTACAGTTTACTAAAGCCAAATGGTTACAATGTAGCAAAGCCAGATCTGGCGTTTCACTCCCAAAGCATCAGGTTAACTTTTCCCCTTGCTTCCTCCCACCCCACATGGTTATCTTTTACTCTCCAATAGCATTCAAACAAATTATTGTGGTAACACCAGGCTCCGCAGGCTGGATGGTACCACATTCCATGTAATGACCAGTGGCTCTCAGGGGATGGCACTTTTTCCTTCTTCTATTCTCCTCCTCATCCCATCCAGAAGCTCCTTCCCACCTGGCAGACTGGCATCTAGCAAAGCATGGCCTGGAACAGCAGCTTTGCATTTCTGACAAGATTCTTCTCCTGGACCCTATCAGCCATAATCCCTTGGCTGATGGAATCTGTAGCATGCTCCTTCTGGTGGCCTAAATGGGAAAGGCCAATCCCAATGGAGTGAGCTGATTCTTCAGATAGCCTAGACCCATGCCATAAGGATCTTTAAAGACATTAACCAGCATCCAGAATTGGATCCAGAAGCAAACCGATAACCAGTGCAGCTCGCATCAGAGGTGCTAAATGGACCACTCTAGGGGCCCTAAATCTGTTCACACTTCTGTATTTTGTGCTAGCTAAAGTTTCCAAATTCTCTTCAAGTGTAGCCCACATTGCAGTAGTCCAGGGACAAGATGACAAGGACATGAGTGATTGAGTGCAGGGGTCTCCTTTAATGGTTCCAGAAGATCTGAACAAGGTTTTTGAGCTAGACCACACATGAGCAACTGAAACTCATACTGTTATAACATATCATAGATCAAATTGTAGTCATGTCAGTTTATGTCAATCCCTGATTCTGAAAGACCAGTAATCATAGAGTCCTTTCTGTTAAGAATTTGGGTATCTGATTCCTCAGCCTTATGCAGAGATGCGCTTTATAATTTTTGGTCTTGCTGGAAGATGCTGATTTCGTGAAAGGTCCTGTTTCTTTCAATATCCAGCAACCAAGAAGTACTAAGAATGTAATGGCTATGCTTTCTGGAGATTATGAAGGAATAGAGAATTTAGTCACATGAAAGGGCTATTAATTCCATTAATTGGTGATTGCCCACCCCAGCTATGAACTGCCCTGTATGGTGCACAGCTGTAGTTTTGTTTTTGCCTTTTCTTTTTGCTTTTTTTTTAATTCTGCCATGTTTAACTCTCAAGTCTCTTAGACATGCGAGTGCAGGGGTCTCCAACCTTGGCGACTTTAAGACTTGTGGACTTCAACTCCCAGAGTTCCTCAGCCAGCTTTGCTGAGGAATTCTGGGAGTTGAAGTCCACAAGTCTTAAAGTCGCCAAGGTTGGAGACCCCTGTGCTAGTGAATCATCTGGTACAATTGTCACAAATGATCCATAACAATTATTACACAGAGTCCGATCACTTATAAGTGGATTGGTAAATTAGAACTGAATATTTCTAATTAAAGAATGGCTTCTGTGGAAAAAAAATATGCCAGGGTGAAATCCACAAGATTAATTCAAGGAATCTAAAAGGTTAAAAATATTAATACCCTGATGTGCTAAAGCAGTGGGAGAGTTTCAAACACTCCATGCACTGCAAACTATGTAAAATCATGACAGCCCTAATTAGAGAATGGAGATACCTATTAAGAAAAAGAATTTTGATGGTTGACAGCCATCAACAAAGTCAAAAGAGACCACCTCATTATTCTAAATGATGCACTTTATAGTTAGCTCTCTTTAATGAGCTATACTGAGAGATATAATTCTCCCTGTGCAACACTTCCCCAGTAAAATGAAATGTTGAGATTGGAAAAGTAAGTTAGTTAGAAAAAGGAATATCAGACCAAATGATTTTTTATGTATCTTTATATGTCTACAGAGGAAAAAGCTCAAACAAAAAAGATCACTCTTTTGCCATTAAGATGAGCAGTGAGTTCTGAGTCATAAGAGGAAGTTCTTTTTCCAGATGGATAACTGTGCAAATCTAATGCCAAAAGCGTACAGAAATACATACGAAGACCCCCATGTTCCCAAAACAGAGCACATAACTGCTTGCAAATAATTTTGATTTTAGAAAGATTGCCCAATTTTTCATGACAAAGTGCTGCTATAAAATCAGATCCTGGCAATTCTTCTAATTTTACTGATCCAGGCAATCCTTGCTAACTTATCCTCTTGCAATAGTTACACAGAGATCTGTAGGGTTTCCATGGTTAGTTACGTAGGAGTGAAGGCAAGGGCATTTTTTTAGAACATATCATTTTATTTTCTGCTCTTCTACGCAAATTTATTACCTTTCTAAATCAGATTTTATTTTCTAAAAATAATAATAGAATTTATATTAAACTCGTTTCTTATCCAGAATAGTGTTTTGCTTTCAATGCCCTTAAAATGTTTAGAGAAAGGAGCTAAGCATTCCCCTTGACTCTGTTCCCTCAGAACCTTACTATAGAGAAGATATGAAGTTCATTTCCCCCACCAAAAAAAATCAAAATGTAATTGTTATTGTTATTGTGACAAATGTAATTGGTCCCTGAGTAGAAACCCAAATAAAAATATTGTGTAACTACAGTGAATTCTTCACATTCTACAGAAGGAAGCATTTATAAAGTCATCCAGAACAGCATGTAGCCTATATTTATTTCTGTCTATGACAGGGGTGTCAAAGTCAAGGACCATGGGCTGGATGTGTCCTGCAGGGAGCTTAGATCTGGCCCACAGGGCCACCCTGGAAATAGAGAAGGACTGGCTTGTGGTACCTCTACAAGTGAAAATGAAACCCTGGCAGAAGGTTGCAGGATGCCGTCCACATCAAAAACAGAGCTCGCAAGGCCATGCACGGCCCTCCTGAGCTTCATTTTCACTTGCAGAGGGTTGCAGGAGGCCATCCCAGCTGAAAACGGAGCTCAATTGGGAGCCCGTTTTCATTGGCAGAGTGCTTGGGCCACCAAAGGTGCCCCTGACACAAGTGATGTCAAGTTGGCCATGCCCACCTTAGCCCCAAAGGTCAAACACAACCCTGATGCCACCCTCAATGAAATAAGAGTTTGACACCCCTGGTCTATGATATCTTAGTGTCCATGGGGGTTCCGTGATCTAAAGGGGCATAGATAAATGTAGAAAGTCTGATGATTTCCTGGTCAAATCAATGCAATTCAATAGCAGAGAAATGAAAAATGAACTGGCTCACTTCCAGACTGTTTCACTCAAAATGCTTCTCTAACGTCTTGACAGTTTACAGATCTGTCTTTTCTTTTACTTTAGTGGTAAAACTCAGCTAAAACAAGAAGTGACATTGCCCAAAGTTAATGAGTTAAAAAACAAAACAAAAAAACAACAGCCCACAGACACACAAAACAAAGCACACAACCAATTGCCAGTTTTTTTCCAAGAAGATTAGGGTCTCTTCAGCAGACAATAAGATGATATAAAAGCACCAAGCTGCTTGACTTTGTTTCCCCAATTTCAGAAGGACCAACTGTCTTGAAATGTAAATTCCCTACCCACAGCAACAATGGGATACATCAAGATTTTCTGCAATTGAAAGCCTGTAGTGACATCTGTGTCTTATAATCCTCCTACCTTTTCAGGACTTTTTTTTTTTTTTTTACTGCCACATAATTTGCTATTTGTGATGAACAACAGTTTCAGTAAACTAGTAGGAAATTAGATTTCACTCATTACTTGTATATTGTTCATGCTTAGGACAAGATTACTCACACGGTGGTAAACACTGCTTTAGTCCCCGTGCTTTGTTTCTGTTTGATGGATTCCATTAGGGTTTAAAAGTAAGGCAGAATATGTGCTGGGGAGGTGATAGTAGCAATAAATAAAGAAATGAAGATTTTATGTATCACCCCAATGCATGGTATATTAAATAAACCAAGATTGTGTTGATGGCTCTGTCAGCAGGTATTCAGTGACAATAATGGACTTCACCATCATTAGAAGTGTGGATCCAATGGATATGCATAAATATAAGTGGGGGGGGGAAAGAAATAGGAAGATCAGTAAGACAAAGGTAACAGCCTCATGGTTTAATTTATATAAATCCTTCTGAAGCAAAATATATTTAAGATTAATGGAATTTATAAACAGCTTCAGAGCAATCTACATAAGCAAATAATCTAATTTGAATTAATAAGGTGAAATATGACATTTAGAACAGGGGTCTCCAACCTTGGTCCCTTTAAGACTTGTGGACTTCAACTGCAAAGCTGGCTGAGGAACTCTGGGAGTTGAAGTCCACAAGTCTTAAAGGGACCAAGGTTGGAGACCCCTGATTTAGATATATATTGGACTTCCATATATGGATGTCTAAAAATTTTGATGGGCTACTTGAAAAATTTAGCATGTGAATTTTCGTATCAATGGAACCAATCGTCATTTCATGTTCAAAGGTCTGGACTGAATTATAGTTTTCTAAAACAAAAAAAAACAAGAGGGACACTGTGGTTCAGTGGCTAAGACACTGATCTTGTCGATAGAAAGGTTGGCAGTTCAGCGGTTTGAATCCCTAGTGCTGCGTAATGGGGTGAGCTTCCGTTACTTGTCCCAGTTTCTGCCAACCTAGCAGTTCAAAAACAAGTAGAAAAAAATGCAAGTAGAAAAAATAGGGACCACCCTTGGTGGGAAGGTAACAGTGTTCCGTGTGCCTTTGGCATTTAGGCATGCCAGCTACATGACCATGGAGATGTCTTCGGACAGCTCTGGCTCTTCGGCTTTGAAAGAGAGATGAGCACCGCCCCCTAGAGTCGGGAACGACTAGCACATACGTGCGAGGGGAACCTCTACCTTTACCTTGTCAGAAGAAAATAGCCAGTATCACCACTAAAAGGGAGAAAAAACTCTAAAATCAGAAACAAAGGCTCAACTAAAAGTTTTAAGAAAATACAAACTACATATTACCAAAAGGACAGGAAACTGCAGCTCCAAACACATTAGAATAGAAGATCATTAAGAATCCCCATAGAAGAGATAGCCCAAAAAGAAGAACAGGATCAGAGTAATTAAAATTCCAATATAATGGGAAGGGAAGAAAAGGTAATGCAAATGCAGGGGGAGATGGATTACAGTAACAAAAAGGAAGCAAACAAAAAGTGCTAAAGACAGAGGATGAAAACAGTATCAGTATTAGGAAAACACACTTTTGATAAATAAAAAAATATTAGCAAGCACTTCCTTGCCAGTACTCCAGGCAGAGAGCAAAACAGGAATGTTACACAGAGTAACATAGGAACCACACAAAGCCAGAACCATTAGTGCGAACTACACAAAGAACTTCAAAGGTAAAAAGAGTATAAAACACCTAGTCACACACAATTTGTTTGCTAGCCCAGGAAGGTGTGTCCTTGCTGCTGCTTGTACCTCCTTCCTGAAAAATAAAGAGACCTAACTTTCACGCAGCTGCTCTGTTTAAATTATTCAGCCACGTCAGCAACGCTTCCCAGCGGGAAATTTGAACCCAGCCAAGGAAGATCTGAAAAGAAAAAAATAATCTAACAACCTTAAAACAAAAAACAAAAAGAAACTTTTTTTCTTCTTGAGTTTCAAGCCCAAAAAAATTCCAAAATGTATATGGTTTAAAAATGGATATTTAGTTTGAGAGAGGAACTGAAGGGTTTCACAAGCTTGGCTTATGTATGCTGTTATGACAAATAAATAAAATAAAATAAAAATAAAAATACTTCCTAAAGAACTGAATGTTTATTTCAGTGTAGATTTGTTAAGATTCTTTTACTATGAAAAATCAAAAGTATTTGCTCACCATGTCAAAAACAGCCCATTTTTTAGACGTAGAATAAATTATCCAGTACTAATTTTTTTGGAATACTCAATCTGGAATTTTTTGAAAAACTTACATTTGATTTGAAAGTTCTTCTATTTCTGTCTCTGCAGAGGAACAGAGAAGTGGCTTGCCTGGATGCAGAATAGACACTTTGAAAACAAGGTTTTCTTAGAAGAATGTAATATGGCAAGGATAAACTATGGTCCTTACTCAAAATTACTCAAAATTAAAGCTACAGGCATGTTTTGACTGCACTGATTGGAATATTTTTAAAGATACCTCTGCAGACCTGGATGAACTCACAGATACTGTAACATCATATGTCAGCTTCTGTGAAGACCTATGTGTACCTACAAGGAACTTGCGAATATACAGTAACAACAAACCTTGGTTTACACCTAAACTTAAGCAGCTACGACATTCCAAAGAGGAAGCCTACAGAAAAGGTGATAAAATGCTGTACAATCAGGCCAGAAATGCACTAACAAGGAGACCAGAGCAGCAAAAAGAGGCTACTCTGAAAAGCTAAAGAATCAGTTTTCAGCAAATGAACCAGCAAACATGTGGAAAACTCTTAAAAATATCACCGGCTATGGCAAACCTCCTTCCCAGGCTGAAGGTAATCAACAACTGGCAGATGACCTGAATGAGTTTTACTGCAGGTTTGAAAGGAAACTACAGCCACCTATCTCCACAACCCCCATCTCAGACACACCAACAACAGCCAAGCCTCCTATAACTGACCCCATTTCATTGGGTTCACAACCCTAGTGATCACAGAAAAGGAAGTGCAGGACCTATTTCACAGACAAAAGAGTATAAAACACCTAGTCACACACAATTTGTTTGCTAGCCCAGGAAGGTGTGTCCTTGCTGCCGCTTGTACCTCCTTCCTGAAAAATAAAGAGACCTAACTTTCACGCAGCTGCTCTGTTTAAATTATTCAGCCACGTCAGCAACGCTTCCCAGCGGGAAATTTGAACCCAGCCAAGGAAGATCTGAAAAGAAAAAAATAATCTAACAACCTTAAAAGAAAAAACAAAAAGAAACTTTTTTTCTTCTTGAGTTTCAAGCCCAAAAAAATTCCAAAATGTATATGGTTTAAAAATGGATATTTAGTTTGAGAGAGGAACTGAAGGGTTTCACAAGCTTGGCTTATGTATGCTGTTATGACAAATAAATAAAATAAAATAAAAATAAAAATACTTCCTAAAGAACTGAATGTTTATTTCAGTGTAGATTTGTTAAGATTCTTTTACTATGAAAAATCAAAAGTATTTGCTCACCATGTCAAAAACAGCCCATTTTTTAGACGTAGAATAAATTATCCAGTACTAATTTTTTTGGAATACTCAATCTGGAATTTTATGGTTTTGAAAAACTTACATTTGATTTGAAAGTTCTTCTATTTCTGTCTCTGCAGAGGAACAGAGAAGTGGCTTGCCTGGATGCAGAATAGACACTTTGAAAACAAGGTTTTCTTAGAAGAATGTAATATGGCAAGGATAAACTATGGTCCTTACTCAAAATTACTCAAAATTAAAGCTACAGGCATGTTTTGACTGCACTGATTGGAATATTTTTAAAGATACCTCTGCAGACCTGGATGAACTCACAGATACTGTAACATCATATGTCAGCTTCTGTGAAGACCTATGTGTACCTACAAGGAACTTGCGAATATACAGTAACAACAAACCTTGGTTTACACCTAAACTTAAGCAGCTATGACATTCCAAAGAGGAAGCCTACAGAAAAGGTGATAAAATGCTGTACAATCAGGCCAGAAATGCACTAACAAGGGAGATCAGAGCAGCAAAAAGAAGCAACTTTGAAAAGCTAAAGAATCAGTTTTCAGCAAATGAACCAGCAAACATGTGGAAAACTCTTAAAAATATCACCGGCTATGGCAAACCTCCTTCCCAGGCTGAAGGTAATCAACAACTGGCAGATGACCTGAATGAGTTTTACTGCAGGTTTGAAAGGAAACTACAGCCACCTATCTCCACAATCCCCATCTCAGACACACCAACAACAGCCAAGCCTCCTACAACTGACCCCATTTCATTGGGTTCACAACCCCTAGTGATCACAGAAAAGGAAGTGCAGGACCTATTTCACAGACAAAAGCCAGGAAAAGCTCCAGGCCCAGACAAGATAACTCCTTCTTGCTTAAAAGTCTGTGCTGACCAATTGGCCCCCATCTTCACCCATATTTTCAATAAATCACTAGAGATGTGTTATGTTCCTTCTTGCTTCAAACGCTCTACCATCATCCCAGTGCCGAAGAAGCCCACCATCAAGGAACTGAATGACTACAGACCAGTTGCTCTAACATCTGTAGTCATGAAAACCTTTGAAAGGCTAGTGCTTTCCTACCTGAAAACCATCACGGATCCGCTGTTAGACCCCTTGCAATTTGCATACCGAGCAAATAGATCAACAGATGATGCTGTTAATATGGCTCTGCACTACATCCTACAACATCTTGAGTCTCCAAAGACTTATGCAAGGGTCCTTTTTGTAGACTTTAGTTCAGCATTCAATACCATCATTCCAGACATTCTTCTAACTAAGCTAAACCAGCTACAGGTACCGGAACAGACTTGTAAGTGGATCACAAGCTTCCTAACAAACAGGAAGCAGCAGGTGAAGCTAAGCAAGATCACATCAAATACCTGTACAATTAGCACAGGGGCCCCCCAAGGCTGTGTGCTCTCCCCACTTCTCTTCTCTCTGTATACCAATGACTGCATCTCCAATGATCCATCTGTTAAGCTACTGAAGTTCGCAGATGACACAACAGTGATTGGTCTCATTCGAGACAATGACGAATCCGCATATAGGCGAGAGGTCGAACGACTAGCCTTGTGGTGCAACCAAAACAATCTGGAACTGAACACACTCAAAACCGTAGAAATGGTGGTAGACTTTAGGAGAAACCCTTCCATACTTCCACCTCTCACAATACTTGACAACACAGTATCAACAGTAGAAACCTTCAAATTTCTAGGTTCTATCATATCGCAAGATCTCAAATGGACAGCTAACATCAAAAACATCATTAAAAAAGGACAACAAAGAATGTTCTTTCTGCGCCAACTCAATAAGCTCAAACTGCCCAAGGAGCTGCTGATTCAGTTCTACAGAGGAATTATTGAGTCTGTCATTTGCACCTCTATAACTGCCTGGTTCGGTTCTGCAACCCAACAAGAAAAACACAGACTTCAGAGGATAATTAGAACTGCAGAAAAAATAATTGCTACCAACCTGCCTTCCATTGAGGACCTGTATACTGCACAAATCAAGAAGAGGGCCGTGAAAATATTTACAGACCCCTCGCATCCTCGACATAAACTGTTTCAACTCCTACCCTCAAAACAACGCTATAGAGCACTGCACACTAGAACAACTAGACACAAGAACAGTTTTTTCCCGAAGGCCATCACTCTGCTAAACAAATAATTCCCTCAACACTGTCAAACTATTTACTGAATCTGCACTACTATTAATCATCTCATAGTTCCCATCACCAATCTCTTTCCACTTATGACTGTATGACTATAACTTGTTGCTGGCAATCCTTATGATTTATATTGATATATTGACCATCAATTGTGTTGTAAATGTTGTACCTTGATGAACGTATCTTTTCTTTTATGTACACTGAGAGACAAATTCCTTGTGTGTCCAATCACACTTGGCCAATAAAAATTCTATTGTATTCTATTCTATTCAAAGATTGAACTTTAGTGGGCAGCATCCCTCAGTTTTAAGCTTCCTTGCTGTGGTTCAGGTCATATATCTTCATGTGTAGATGAAGTATATATCTTGAGTGGACAAAGAGACATGGCTGTTAAACTACCAGAATGAACAGGATGAGAATGAGGATAATTTTCTTTTGTGTCCTGCCATTTTCTCTGACAGGCCATAGCAGCATTTACTGGTATGTCCAGGGGTGGGTTCTACTTACCTTTACTATCAGTTTGCCGTGGGCCACGTGGGCACGCTCGCTTCCTGATGACGTCCGGGTCAGTGGGTGGAGCTTCCCCATGGTTTTACTACCGGTTCTTGCAAACTGGTCCAAACCAGGGGCAACCCACCACTGGGTATGTCCCCTGATTTTATTCCTACCACAACTATCTAGTGAGATAAGTTGGATTGGGAGATTTATATATTGACTGGCTATTAGAAATGCTAAACCTTGTGCCATGAATTTTACTCTTTTTCTTAAAGAAGTTCTCTCTGGCTTGAATAGGGAGGGAATGCTTAACATTTTAAAAGGGCATTAAAAGGAGAATTTACTGAGGATTGATTCCTATTGTGCTGAAGAGCTGATGGTCTTAACACATCTTTTTATCCTCAGAATGATAATGATACCAGTGAAGGTGGTGTGATTCACTCGACAAACTTGTTTCCTTCACTTTGGAATTGTTAAGCAGCTTTGAGGGTTATGTAGCTTGGATACATACAGCCATGCAGCAATGTGGAACTACTTTGAAGTACTGTCCTATTTTATAGGTTTAAACATGTGTTAAATTTACAAATGATTTACCACTTTTCTCTCTCTCTCTCCAGGTACTTGCAAAAATGATATTGTCAAAAAAGATTAATTTACATTTAAGAGAGCCCAATGGAATTTTAATTCAATTACTGAAGAGTGCTTGGAATTTTGGTTTAGTTTAAGGTTTTTTCCCCCTCATCAGATTCACAGCTGGGTGTGTAGCATAAAACAAAATATTGTAAAGAGATGTGGTAGTCAGAAGTTATTGAACTATAACTCCCATTGGACTGGCCACTGGTGAGAGTAATTGGGAATTGTGATTCAGCAACATCTGTTCCCTAATCTTGGTTTATGAAATGTTAATTCTACCTTTGCTGGACTGTCTTTGAAAACGTATAATCTGAGAACTGCTGATAACGGCAAAAGTCTGCATACATAAGCAGCCTTCAGTCCATTAGCTACAGATGAATTCTAATAATTCTGTCGTTTTTTTCTGTCCGTTGTTGTATAAACAAGTTAGCAAACCCCAGTTCATTGTGGATGGACAGCAGTTAGCTTGGAGCATTGTAGGACATGCAGGCTTACCTAAAATAAATAAATAGATGCTGAAATTAGTGACAAACTGAAAAAGAGTAATTAATTTGGGCTTCCTGAATAGCATAAACCAGTGGTTAACAATGAGTTCATAAACTAAGGATGTGCACATTTTGGAGACAAGAGATTTACTATTGGGAGTAAGTGGATGCTGGTAAGAGCCATTCAGAAAAGTTCAAAAGGGAATTGAGGACTATCTAGAGCAGGGGTCTCCAACCTTGGCAACTTTAAGATTTGTGGACTTCAACTTCCAGAATTCCTCAGCCAGGAAAGCTGGCTGAGGAATTCTGGGAGTTGAAGTCCACAAGTCTTAAAGTTGCCAAGGTTGGAGACCCCTGATCTAGAGCATAGATGTCAAACTTGCCACATCACGTTACTGTCACATAACATTTCATGATGTTTTTCCCATTCATGGAGCTGGAATGGGCATGGCCTATGTGTTATGCACCCAGACCATGTGACACCAGTTTGGAAGGAAGAGGATGCTACACTAAACCATTCCTTCTTTTCTGTGTCCTTCATACCATGCTCACATTTCTAAAAGGATAGTTGTGAATTCTCCTGTCATGCAGGGTTGCTTCATATATTTATAACATTTGAATCTATATCAGTGGTGGGTTTCAATTTTTTTTACTACCAATTCCGTGGGTGTGGCTTGGTTGGTGTGGCAGGGGAAGGATACTGTAAAATCTCCATTCCCACCCCACTCCAGGGGGGAAATACTATAAAATCTCCATTCCCTCCCCACTCCAGTGGAAGGTTACTGCAAAATCCCCATTTTCTCCTAATCAGCTGGGACTTGGGAGGCAGAAAACAGATGGGGTGGAGCCAGTCGGAGCCACACCCACAGAACCGGTAGTAAAAATTTCAATTCTCCGAACTACTCAAAATTTCTGCTATCAGTTCTCCAGAACTAGTCAGAACCTGCTGAAACCCAACTCTGATCTATATCATAGTAATCTTTGAAACTTACTTCATAGGTCCACATGTTGGTAGCCATTGTGAATCATCCAAAATCCATTTGGATTCAGTTTTGAAATTGAGAGTTGCCAACCTCAGTTCAAGGTTTGACTTCATGGAAACCATGTTTAAAACACCACAAAGTCAAAATGTTCATTGAATCTCTGGATTTCTTTTAAATCTCTTCAAAGTTAGAGAGAATAATTCAATTTTATTTGCAGATTCAGTTCAAAAAAATCATCCAATGAAATTATTTGATTAAAGAAAATCCTTTTGAAGTTTTCAGTATAGTCCTAATGACCATCCACCAGGACTACATAAAATGTGGGTCATCAAACCAACTCATTTCAGTATCCAAGTTCACTCTTCTGTCCTTCCTGTTCTTGGAAAAAACAAAACAAAATAAAAGAGAGTGGAGCAGGCAAGAAAGAGAGTTTGTGTTTTATTAATCACTGTAAGATCATAATGCATGGCTAATGAGCTACATTCATAGGTCATAAGATGTATAGCATTGTTCTATAATCTGGCATCTTTGGGTCACTTTTCATATGCTCTGGAGGCAAAATACCAGACTCTCTCATTTTCTTTCAATTCATATTTTATGTAGCCCTTTCTAGTTTAATATAAAATAGCAATAACCATTTCAGAAATTTATCATATTTATGAGACTTTTTAATATATTCATTAAATTTTTCACTGTTCGTTAAGTGCCCAGTTGTTGCTCTTTTTTAACCAAATCTATATTTTAAAAAGTACAGATAAATATTTCATTCAAATAATGCATTTCTATAGCTGTTCCGCTCCGGTCTCAAAACTATGAATACAATCAAATCTGTCATCTGACATAATAGCATACACTTTTATCATATTTTGTGAGAGGTCAAATGACAGCTGTACAGCAAATTAATGGGGGTATAGTATATCTAGCACAAACTTTTCAAGGGCAGTCTGATTCCAAAATACAATTCATGTTAGATTTCTTAATACCTTGTTGTTTTTTAATAAATTTACTAAATAAATTTCTATGCCAGAAATGCCAATATAATAAATAAGGCTATTTAAATGAACAAGAGAATACTTTAAGGATTATTGGGTCAATGAACTTCTCCCAGTTTTATCATCAGAGCTTTGTCCTAATTTGACTTTTTTTTTTAAAAAAAAAGCAGTAATTATTTCCACTTGGAGAATCCTTGTTCTTCTCGAAGAAAAGGAACATGTAGGGAAGAAAGCTTTATTGTTCAAAATGGCGGCCTACATGATTTCTTGGAGGAATCTTGACTGATGGACAAGAATAAGTCTTTCTGGTTGAAGTAGTAATTGGCAGCTCAGGTTAAAGAAAAATAAATCATCTGAAATCTCAAAAGATTTCCACATTTTTAAAAAATATATATATATGTTGGTAGTTGCATTCTGGTGATCTCATGATTTGTGCCCCAGAATGTCAAAATTTCAAAAATTCTTATGCGAGATCTCATATCTCTAATCAGACATTTCACCCAAGGATACTTAAAACTCACAAGAACTTTAAAAAGATCGCCAGATCTTGTCAGATTCTTGTGAGCACTTACTCTATTTAATTATTAATTTCATTTCAGAGAAGATTATAGGCATTATATTTCAATGGCTGAGCTAGGGCTCAGAGATGGAAGGTTACCAAGTGCTTTTTCAAAGGGACGCTTTGAATACTTATGTAGGTGGAAGAATTTGCCAAATTCAAAGAAAGGAGACAAAACTCTACTGATCTCCAGGAAGCAAAAATAGCTGAAGGTTCAAGAGCAAAACCGTATAAAGGAAGCTTGATTTCTGTCTTTCTTACACTTAAGTGTGAGAGCTTGAGAACTCGACAGTTTCCTGATGTGGTTTGCTACAATCTGAAGTTTTGCTGTTCTGGGATCCTGACACATCTAAAGTAGCCCAGGGAGCATTTTATTATTGCTGTAAGAACAATAACATTGCAGCAGAGTTTTGTGATCCAATATCCAGTATTTGTAATCAAAGTAGTTTTTTAAAAAAAACAACAAACAAACACCTGAGTTGCTTCTTGAAGTGTGATTTGGTTTCTTTTCCTAAGTATAAGGTTGGAATAAACCTGATCACAATTACTATGTGATGCTTATTGATTGGCTTTTAAATGTAATGCACAACAAGGAGAGAAAAATGAAAAGAATGAAAGAAAAGGAAACAACAACACATATTACGTTACAGTCATTCAGCCCTACTTTAAAACAGGTCATTAAACCTTGACCACATAAAATATTATTGATCAATGTTTCCATTACATCAATTGACAGCCAGTTTGTAAAAAAACAAAAGAAACAAATACAAAACAGCAAACCATTCTTATAAATAGAATAGAATAGAATAGAACAGAACAGAACAGAACAGAACAGAACAGAACAGAACAGAACAGAATAAAATAGAATAGAATAGAATAGAATAGAATTTTTTATTGGCCAAGTGTGATTGGACACACAAGGAATTTGTCTTGTTGCATATGTTCTCAGTGTACATAAAAGAAAAGATACGTTCATCAAGAATTCTAAAGTACAACACTTAATGATAGTCATAGGGTACAAATTAGCAATCAGAAAACAATCAATATCAATATAAATCGTAAGGATACAAGCAACAAAGTTACAGTCATACATTCACAAGTAGAAGGAGATGGGTGATGGGAACAATGAGAAGATTAATAGTAGTGCAGATTTAGTAAATAGTTTGACAGTGTTGAGAAAATTGAGGGATTGTCTTTTCAATGCTCAAACTGGGTTTTGTTTTGTTCTGGTTTTTGTTTTTTTTGCAGCTTGATAAATTTATCATTTTTCTTGTAACTTGTCACATTATAGTATGTAATTCAATAACATTACATTGCTAAACACTATTATTTGTAACACCATATTAATTAAACTTTTACATTGTTTGCACTTCCGACATAAATGTTTTTAGACATTCCCTAGGATGTTCATTAAATGTAAAATTAAATACATAAAATATTGAAATAGTTTCATCTTATAATAGGAAACATGTTTAATATTTTAAGACTTTTATTGTTGCTATTTATTCCAAAATAAAAACATAGTAGAGGTATGATTATCTAAATCATATGGAGAACTGATTTTTAATTTTAGAACTCTTAATATATCTGGATCAACTTGTGATTCTAAAGGAAAGTTTTAACTGAATATATTCTCGTTTTGTAATTTTAGGCAATCTAAATTTTTCTTGCAATGACCAAAATGATATAAAAATCTGGTTAATTCAAAGTATTAATATCTTTATGTGTACATGTTTTTTTTAAATCAAGCTGAGATTGCCTGAAATATAAATTTATCATATGAGTAAATATGAGGATCTTAATTTTGTGCCAATCTCTTAAAATGTGATTTGCAATATAAAGTTAAGGTAAAAATGGAGCCAGATTCCTGTCATGATATCACAATAACTTTCTAACTATGCCCATAGCATTTTTTAAAATTATCTCTGATATTTTATGGGAAAAAAATATGAAGCCAAAATTCCTTTCCAAGGATAGAAGTGAAACTCAGGAAAGTTAAATCTATAATTGTATATTTTATTTCTTTACCTTTTATCAATCTATTTAAAATAGATTAAATGTACTAGCATGAAAACATTTCTAAATAACTCTATCTGCTGTGAAGTCATAGCTATTTTTTTTTTTAAAAAATCTTTCTACATAACTTCAATGTGATTTTTTACCCCCAGTGTTGCCAAGTGGTAGAATCCAACCAGAAAAACTGTAGTCATGGGGGCAATGTAATAAATCCACGTCTTTTTACTCATTACATAGTAGCCTGAGACATGTGGTCTGAATTTATAACATCTCCCAGGTTAATAGATACTGTCATTTTCTTCTTCCAAATAATGAATGAGATTGGCTAATGTAAAGTATATTTTATGGGTATAAAATATGCAAGCCTCTGATATGCATTGCTAGGGAGGAAAACGAAGTCAGTTGTTATTGTATGGTGAAACAGTTGTCAAAGCTCACATATAATTTTAAAATATGATCTCAAAATACTGGAAAATTCTAAAAACATCCCTGAGTCTCTTCAATTACAGGGAAATGTGATTAGAACCCAGAAGATAGATCAGGCACAAATTTAATCTCCTAATCTTCTGCACTATGTAAATGAAATATTTTAAGCAGACGCTAATGGAACAAATGAAAATTCTGGCACCTGTTCCTGGTTGAATCACTACTTAACCTCTTTAAAGAACTCTGTTATGGTAGACTAAGGTGGCACATTCTTTAGGTTTAAACACCTCTCTGAAACTTGGGTGTATGCGACCTTTGAGGCTGTCATCTGCAATGTGGTTTTATCACCTTTTAGCTCAATTCCAATATGTAGGCAATATGTTAATAATAAATTGTACATATAGACAAGTGTCTTATGATTAACCTGCATTTTAATTTATAGGTGGAAAAGAGGCTACTCAGAAAAGTTGGCTCTTCCTATTTACTCTTGCAAGCTGTAAAATAAACTTCTTCTCTAATCTCAATTAGATAATTATTTCCCTTTTTTTTTGTCATAGCAGGTTCCCAATACGTGGTAAACCCTTAATCCTCATTAACCTTTACTTCATAATACTTAAGCTTATCAACCCACGGGGGAGAAAGAGGTGGACGAGATATAAAACTTGCCCAATTAAAGCAACTGCTCTATGAGTAAAATTATGGAGACAGACCCCTGGTGTCTGTGTACTTTCTAATCAGTGTTGACTTTGGTGATGGCCTGGGCAAATCTGTGCGAATCTGTTTTGACAAGATTTTGGAACTGATTTTCGATTTCTTTAAGGTTAAGAAAAAATTACTTGTCAAGGTTACCTTGGTGGTATTATGTCTAAGGTGGGACTAGAACGTACAGTCTTACCGTTTCTTTAGCTTGCTTGATTCCTTAACTCAGTGTTAAGGCAATGTAACCCAGTGTTAACCTTGAAAATTTTAAGATCTGTTATTTATTTGTTGATTGATTGATTGATTGATTGGTCAAACATGTACAAGATAGCAGAATATGAATATGATCATGGATAGGAAAGAAGGTTGCAAGTACCATATTTTTGCACTATAAGACTCTCTGGACCATAAGACGCACCTAGCTTTTGGGGAGGAAAACAAGAAAAACAATCTGTCTCTGCCTCCCAGCATCCATCAGTATTCATCTGGCTAGCATCCTTGCAGCAAACAGCAAACAGCCTGGTCAGCTTCAGCACGTTATTGCAGCCTGATTTAGCATGAGCAACTGATTAGCAATTGGATCGTCCTCCCCAAATACTGCCGATCAACTGTTCCAGGCTGCAGGGATTGCTGCCACCTATCACCGCCTCTACGTGCCTCATTTTTGGCCTCCGCACACCCCATTTTCAGCCCATTCCAGGCAGCAGGGATTGCCACCACAGTGTCTGCCTATTTCTGCCACCATCTATCACTGCCGCCACTGATTTCTGCTGCCTATCACTGCCACCACCTATCACCCCCACTCCTATTGCTGCCATCACCGATCGCCACCGCCGATCGTCACCACTGCCTATCATCGCTATTGCCTATTGCTGCCACTGCCTATCATCACCACCGCCTATTGCTGCCACTGCCTATCGCTGCCCCCAATTGCCGCTGCTGCCTATTACCACCGCCACCTATCACTGAAACGGGCTGAAAATGGGATGTGTGGAGGCCAAAAAAAGGGGTATGTGGAGGCAGAAAACAGGACACACAGAGGCTGAAAACGGCCAAATGGCAGATGGGCGGGGCTTTGGCAACATTTGCTCTATAAGACTCACAGATATTTCCACCCACTTTTTTTTTGGTGGGGGAGGAGTAAAGTGCATCTTATAGACCAAAAAATATGGTAATCGATGGGAATAATTTTAATAAACATGATCTTGTTTTATTTCACCTCTGGCACCTCCTTTAAGGTCCTTCTACTTTGGTATCTTCCCTGAAATTTCTAAATTAGTTGCTAACACAAGAATTTGAAATCTGTCTCTTGTTACCCTACTCACTATGAAACCAAATGTGGGAGAAATGTTGCAATAAATTTCAAGCAAAAGTTGTAAAGCTTTTCTTCCTAGTGTTATTTTCCCTGAAAGTGTGAGGTTTGCTTTTTTTTAGATCAAAAATGTTGGTCCACTAGTTACAAAAAGAATTGATCAACCAGTTTGTCATCCAAACCTGTCATTGTTAGCGAAGAGAGACTGATGGGTTCAAGGTAACCCATTGGTTTTAATGCCTAAGGCAGGACTAGAACTCACAATCACCTTGTTTCCGACCTGGTGCCTTGACCACTAAACCAAATATAGGAAACGTTTTAATTAATATTTAGCAAAAACAGCAGATTAATATTTGTATGTAGTCTCTGCCATTCTTAAGCTAAAGGTATGGCTAGCAAAATCACCTGTCTAGAAGATAATTTATGTTGAATTAAATAGTCAGGGTGTGATATTGTGATGGGTGTTGTTCTTAGAATGTTTCACACAGGGGTTGCTCACAAAAATTACACAAATGACAAAGTGCTGTCTGCTTTGAACAGATAACTTAGTACCCTCAACATTCATAGAAGTGCAACATTTTAAAAAGAAAACCCTTCTCTATTCACCTGTATTCAGAGGTTCTGACCAGTTCTGGAGAACCGATAGTGGAAATTTTGAGTAGTTTGGAGAACCAAATTCCACCTCTGACTGGCCCCGCCCCCATCTATTCTCTGCCTCCTGAGTCCCAGCTGATCCGGAGGGAATGGGGATTTTGCAGTAACCTTCCCCTAGAGTGGGGAGGGAATGGAGATTTTGCAGTATCCTTCCCCTGCCACACCCACCAAGCCACACACACCTTATATTATATTGGAGGTGTAAATCTGGTTGGTTCTTTTCACAATGCAGAATGATTTAAAGCCTTGTACATCCCCAATGAAGAAAAGGAGAATATATTGATTTTAGTTTAAATCCCACACCACAGAAGTCTAATGAGTGAGTCTGTGAAGAAAAGATACTAAGAGGTTGCAGGCAGTGATTCATTCAAACATAACATAAGTTGCTTAATCAAGTAGATGAGTTCATACATCATGTTAAGGTATAATTTATGGTTTATCAGCTACAATGGCCAGATCCAACAGTATCCACAGCTGCCTCAGTTATGAAAAATGATGGAGGAATTGATATAAAGCAAATCCCTTTTTATCCGCTCAGGTTTAAAGGCTTTTCTCTATTTGGCTGCCGTCCTCTGTAATTGACCCTTGAATTGTGTCTGGATTCTGATCCCTTTAACTTAAAAAAAGGATGTTAAATGGTTCTCTTCACTGGGTTGGAAGAGCTGTCTACAATTCAATACAGATTTACATTATGGCCATGCTGGAATTAAGAAATGTCTTATAATGATATATTGCTGTTTTGCTGATATTGGATTAAATCGAGTTAGATTTTATTGCTTTGCCCTTTATTACCCTTCGGTAGGAATATATTGTTAAAAAAAAAATTATAACTATCCTTCCTACTTCTAGACTTGGATCATGACTTCGCTGCAATGACACAACTCATATGGTTTGTACTACGACATAATGTTACATATGCAGAGGTGGTAGTCAGTTGGTTCAGACTGGTTCAGGCAAACTGGTACCTCTGGTGATCAGCTGGCCCACGCACTCCCACCCTATCCTGTCCTTTAATTCCTGCTTTCTAGCTCATCTCAATTCCGTGCCACAGCTGATTTCGTCCCCCTTGCTCTTCTACTTACCGTTGCTGACTTGGAAGGTAAGCAGCTGAGCTTTTAAATGCTCCATTTTCAGCACAAAGCTCGCACTCACCGAACCGGCTGTTTAAAAAATTTGAATCCCACCACTGTACATATGTCATAATTCTTGTTTTTCAATCTATGGCTGGGTCTACATCAAACTTGTGGCGTCACATATTGCTGTCCCGTGATGCTTCGCAACAGGCTTTTCCCCTTCGTGGGGCTGGGGTAGTCTGTGCATGACATATCCGGCCCATGGGCCACCAGTTTGACATTCCTGGTCTACATGATATGCAAAACTAAAACCAAACAAATCACTTTACAGCTTAGTGTGCTTGGAAGGATTCTCTCTCTCTCTCTCTCTCTCTTTCTTTCTCTCTCTCTCTCTGTTATACTTTGAGGTGCATAGTACGGTTTCACATATTTCCTATCTTTTAATAGTGGTAGATTATGATCACCACTATTAGCGGTGATCAGAGATGCCTTGGATCCTGTCAAAAGATAGACGTGGAGCCTCAGGCTGCCCATATCTTGCTTAACATAATATATCCATTCAGCCATTGTCTCTGAGTTTATAGGGTCTTTTATAATCATATAAAATAAAATTTTAAAAATGCCCATTCACATAAATAATTGCTGGAAGAGAAACAATAATCGTGCACACAGAGATAAATGTTTTTTTAAAAGCCTTTTCAGCTTCGTTTCTGTAAGCTTGCTTATAAAGGTAAAAGTTCCCCTTGCACATCTGTGCTAGTTGTTGCCGACTCTAGGGGACAGTGCTCATCTCCGTTTCAAAGCCGAAGAGCCAGCGCTGTCCAAAGACGTCTCCGTGGTCATGTGGCCGGCATGACTCAATGCCAAAGGCACACGGAACGCTGTTACCTTCCCACCAAAGGTGGTCCCTATTTTTTCTACTTGCATTTTTACGTGCTTTCGAAACTGCTAGGTTGGCAGAAGCTGGAACAAGTAACGGGAGCTCACCCCATTACAGAGCAGCACTAGGGATTCGAATCGCCGAGCTGCCGACCTTTTCGATTGACAAAGCTCAACATCCTAGCCCCTGAGCCACCACGTCCCCAGCTTGCTTATAGCTGCATGGAAAATCAGTTTCTTGGTTAATGCATTTGGTTTAGTTTTGCAAGTAGTAATAGTTCTTTTCCTCTTCTTTTTTCTTTGCCTCCTTTTATTAGAATTTATATAGCACTTTTTTTCCCCCAAAAGCAAACCTTACCTTTGTGGGGAAGCAATCTGGCAAGTTTTATTATTGTAGTCAATAATAAAAGTTAAAGGTTTTTAGATTCCTTCAACTAGGTGCTAAAACTCTGATCTCATGGACTAAATGTTGTATGAATCATAGGGTTAATTGAATTCTTGTTTTTGGAGTATGTTTTCCCCTCCTCACTACGGACAAGTGCTGTATAACTACAATTACAAAATTCTTTAGTGTATTAATAAACATACTTTATTTCCATTAATACTGATGATTATTACACATTTTCTGAATATGAAAAGCAGCAGTTCTTCCAAACAATCTTCAGTAATCAAAAGCAGAAAGATCTTGGGAAGATCAGAAAAGATTGCTATTTTTTTCTCTCAAAAACAGGGAAAACCTACTTAAATCTGGTAACGTGTTAGGGGGAAAAAAACATCAAGAGATATAATCAGCAGAAACCCAATTAAAAGGACAAAAACATGTTGTCAATTTGTGAGTATGACTCATGCTGCACACCCCGGTTGGCTGGCTAGATCATACAACACACCAGATCATACAACACACCAGATCATACAACAAATCAGATCCAAAGCCTAGATGGATAAGAAAAAAGTCTACTATTCCCATGTCACTTTGCCCATCACACAGCACCTTGTGCCAGGGGTGAAATCCATCAGGTTCTGACAGGTTCTGGAAAACCGGTAGCAGAAATCAAATACCACCTCTGGCTTGCCTCAGAATGGGGTGGGAATAGAGATTTTGCATATCCTTCCCCTAGGAGTGGGGAGGGAATGGAGATTTTGCAGTATCCTTCCCCTATCACGCTCACCAAGCCACATCATGCCACCAAGCCACGCCCACAGAACCGATAGTAAAAAAAAATTGGATTTCACCACTGCCTTGTGCCCAAACATATTTTCTTAGTGTTATGAATTTGTTTGGGAAGGTTCAGGCACAATCAGGAAAAAACAACTGGAATAAGTTTCACTTTCAACAATTCAACAATTCAATAATTTTTGCTATCTGGACATACAGCTGGATGTTAGGTTTCACTAGCTTACAGTATTAATACTACTGTTATACCTACCTAACCCAGTTCTAGATATTTTTCTCTAAGCTTATTACTACAAAGTTGCCAGTGCTTTCTCTGAATTTGAATAGCACACAGTGGCTTGCTTCTATTTCTGATTATACTCCTGTAAACTGCCTCTACTTTCAATCTTTTTACATTTTCTCAACCCACCGATTCATGCTGTAGCAAATCTATTTTGTTTGTTTTTGGAGACCCTAGTTATGTTAATTCATTGCTTGACTGATTCCCTTTTGTATGTTTGTAGCTGTCAGCCTTCAGCCAATTTTGCTGCTTACTGTCTGTCCCATGACAATTCAACTCTTTTCCTAGCTGTACCACTTTGTTCTCTTCCCATACTTACGTCTTCTGTCTTCTTTCGATGAACTGATATGGCCTAGGCTCAAATATTTTCAGTTCCTTCAGATTCCAGGTTTCAGCATTCCAGCCATCAGCAATTTCCCCTTCTAACTTAATCTGAATTTTGTTGACCAGTTAACAGCTGGCAAATAGGTAAAGGCCATACTGAGATTCCAGTTGTGAATATATTGCTCAATAAAGAATTGGTATCTTCCAGAAGCTTGGCTTCTCTTTCCGAAACAACAGACAGGGAGAGGTGTCTGAGGAATTTGAAAGTTTTATCAGAATGATAATATAAATCCCACCCTAATATATGCTTGCAAAGGGTCAGAGCTTGAACTACAAGCTGGACAGCTGCTTGTCTGAAATGGTATATGAGCAAGAAGTTGGACTAGAAGTCTCCCAAGGTCCCTTTCAGCTCTATTCAGATTCTGATTAGTACTCAAAACTTCGGTACTAGCCTAATCTCATCATTACTGCATAAATTCTCAGGGCGCGCACAGGACAATTCCAATCTCCCTGCTGCTATCATAGTTTCCATCTTCATACAATTATTAAGACAATATCTGAATTTCCACAGTATGCTGAACCACAACTCTTGAACCCTAGCCTTAGTTTAGCAGTTTGTATGAATACTTCAACCCTCAGTATTTCTCTGTCATTTTTCCTTACTGATAGTTGTATTTTTTTTTTTGTCACAACAGTATACACAAACAATTGTCATAGATAAAACAACATGTATTGAAGAAAATATATAAGTAAAAATATGCATCGATAATATTAATTTGATATAATGAAGGGAACAATAGGACAGGAACGGTAGGCACTATTGTGCTCTTATGCACGTCCCTTATTAGTCCTCTTGGGAATGGGGTGAGGTCAATAGTAGACAGTTTTTGGTTGAAGATTTTGGGATTTTGAGTAGAGACTATGGAGTCAGGTAATGAGTTCCAAGCATTAACAACTCTGTTACAGAAGTCATATTTTCTGCAATCAAGTTTGAAGCGGTTGACATTTAGCTTGAATCTATTTTTTGCTCTTGTAATATTGCGATTGAAGCTGAAGTAGTCTTTTATAGGAAGGATATTGCAATAGATGATTTTGTGTGTTAAACACAGGTCATGTCGGAGTTTGTATATTTGTATAGATGGAAAGGGTGGACCGCTACGTAGCGTATATAATTAGGACTAATGACTCTCCTTAATTAAGAAACAATGTGAAGAAAGGAGAATATATATATATATATATACACATACATACATACAAACATATATACAGAACATGGATATTTCTGTGCGCACATCTGTGTATGCATGTGATGAGTGAATGATAAACTGCTGTATGCAGTCTATATTATACAGCATTCATTACATACTTTGCTTTATGTAATATAGCTTTTAGTGAGGGCTAAGTGATCCATGCCAGAAATATGGGGTGGGGAGGAGATTTTGCTTCAGGAATTAATGGCAGTTACTCACTTACACAGGAAGGTTATAGGAGTATATCAATTGGGTGAGATATAACAGTACTAATAAACCAGGAACAGGAAAAGAAAAGTAATGGTCATTTTCCCCAGAAGAAGCTGCCTGACCTTTCACCCCTGATGGTCCTCTCTATACCCAGACATAGTAAAAGTAAAAATAAAACATTTTATTTATTTTTATTTTATTTTATGTTATTTATTTATTTGTCAAACACAACAGTATATGTAAGTATAAGCATGAAATAACCATACGAATTGGATACAATCAAAGGGAACATTAGGACAGGAATGGTAAACACTCTGGTGCTCTTATGCATGCCCCTTACAGACCTCTTAGGAATGGGGTGAGGTCAATAGTAGATAGTCTTTGGTTAAAGCTTTGGGGATTTTCAGAAGAGACCACAGAGTCAGGTAGTGCATTCCAGACATTGACAATTCTGTTACTGAAGTCATATTTTCTGCAATCAAGATTGGAACGGTTCACATTAAGCTTAAATCTATTGTGTGCTCGTGAATTGTTGCAATTGAAGCTGAAGTAGTCTTCAACAGGAAGGACATTGTAGCAGATGATTTTATGAGTTAAACTCAGGTCATGTCGAAGGCAGCGGAGTTCTAAATTTTCTAAACCCAGGATTTCAAGTCTGGTGGCATAAGGTATTTTGTTGTAATCAGAAGAGTGGAGAACTCTTCTTGTAAAATATTTCTGGACATGCTCAATCGTATTAATGTCCGAAATGAGGTGTGGGTTCTAGACAGGCGAGCTGTATTCTAGAATTGGTCTAGCAAATGTTTTATATGCTCTGGTTAGTAGTGTAATTTTTCTGGAGAAGAAGCTACGCAAGATTAAGTTTACAACTCTTAAAGCCTTTTTTGCGATGTAGTTGCAGTGGGCTTTGGCACTTAGATCATTTGATATGAAAACTCCGAGGTCTTTAACAGGGTGAGGGTCATCTACAAGGTAATGTCCATCGCGCTTGTATTTAGTGTTCTGATTCTTTTTTCCAATGTGTAAGACAGAGCATTTGCTGGTTGAGATTTGGAGTTGCCAAATTTTTGACCATTCCAACACAAAGTCAAGGTCTTTTTGAAGGGTAGCTGCATTGTTGGTAGTATTAAATAGTTTAACATCATCGGCGAAGAGAACACAATTACTTATAATATGGTCACAGAGGTCATTAATGTATAATATGAAGAGTGTTGGTCCTAGAACGCTGCCTTGGGGGACACCGCTATTGACAGGAGCGGGAATTGATAGGTCACTGCCTGGATTAGCTTTTCATCATTCTCATACATCTTCAATCTTGTTTGCAAGATCAAACATTTTGCATTATGGCATTCAGGTTTCTAAATGTTGTTCCCAAATGAGAGGCATTGACAAGTTGCTCATCAGTGTCTGACGACCAGCCTTTCCTTTTTGGCATTTGTAATCAAGATGGCAAATAGGTTTTGTTTGTTTTTTTGAACCAAGAGTCTTTCAAGCTTTCACAGTTCCTCAGAGGTAGAAAATCATGACCCCAGGGATTTCTCACTCAGGAGGATTTGGAGAAGCATAACACATTTCAGATCTTGCCAAGTGAGATCAATTTTTTCTACATAGAAACTTGTATACATTTCTGTGTAGAAAATTACGCAGAGGAAGTCCTATATTTCTCCTTGTTATGATTTCCTGTTTCACTCGGTTTTTTATCTAAACAGAACAAATGTCTCAGAGCAATATTTCAAGGCTTTCATGAGTGCTCTATAATGAGGGTAATGAAGATGGGGAAGAAATATCCTGGCACATTTAAACTATTCCATACATACCATGTATTGTGTTCAAAAGATAAATGTCACTAATCCACTAGAACAATAATCCACTTAGAAAATGCTAAAAAAAAACCAATCTTGTAAAAACATAATGAAGCATCAGTTCTAGATTATCTGCATTACAGAAATTCATATGTTATAGAAATAAAAATTGTAGGTGATCGATCAATCATCTATCTAGTATCTTTCTCAGATGTATAGATTCAAATGACTAAGTGTTAGGTCCACTATAAAAATGAAAGGTTTCATTAAATTTGCTTTATAGACAATCTGTCTTGTTTTCTAGAAGTACATTCCAGATCACTAAAAACTTAAAAACAGTTTTCTTTGATTCAATGGCTCTTCTTTCCATTCCTTTGTTATTTCTACCCACATAGCAATTTTAAATGAGTTATCTCAACAGGGTGGGACCATATATTGATTTTCTGACTCCCTCTTTGCTTTGCAGCTTCACAGCAACCTGACATACAGACAGTCTTGCTATATGGTTGGGTTGTACACTTAACACTATCACACAATGATAAAGACTTTGATGCATGATTTGCATGTGTAAATGAGCCATCGCAGAATAAACATTTCAGATAGAATTTTCACATCACTTCATAAATAGAATTATGCAGATGTTACATATATATTGGAGCTCAGACACATAAGAAAAAATAATCACTTTTCACTGATGGAGGAGCAGCTTTGAAGAAGATCATTTATAGTGTTTGCGATGCGGGTGGGAAGCAGTAGATATATATCTTCAATCCTTTCCACAGTTTTCTGTTGCAAATCACTCATTCCCAGGTGTATATTTTTCTTGTTATTCTATTGCTAAATTGTATCCAATTCATCATGGATCCCTTCCCGCCACTATCTCCTAGAGTTTGTCAAAATTCATGTTTATTGTCTGAATGACACTATCTAACCATCTCATTCTCTGCTATTTCCTTCTCCTTTTATCTTCCATCTTTCCCAACATCAAGGTCTTTTCCAGTAAGTCCTCTCTTCTCATTTGGTGGCTAAAAGTTTTTGAGTTTCAACTTCATTATCTGCTCTTCCAAAGAACAGTCAGCGTTGAACTTAGGCACTACAGGAGTCAAAATGTGTGTTTGTAAATATAAGCATGTATCACCCGAAGGGATCAATTTGCAGAATGGATCGTCTCCATACTACTGTTTTTATATAAATAATTTATGTTGCCGTTAAGAGCCTACTACAATAACTAAATGTCTACAGATAAATGTGGATAATTTAAAAACAAGTGGTTTTCATTTTTTCACTATAAGATTTACTTTGGTTAAACATATTATGCACTCAGAATGGCTTTCTTTAGTTTTGGGACACTTGATAGAACCATTAAAGCTACTTAGCTTGGAATCAATTAAAAAGTTAATGATTTATCTTGATTCATTAATACCAATATGCCAATGGTCCTTTAGCCAGTTTGGCATATTGTTTCTTACAAATAAGGTTAAAATGCAAAGGCAAACTATCTGAAACCTTTCTCCATAACATTTAGACAGTTTTGCAGCTCTAACATGATTGTCTACTAGCTTAATTTTGGGAAGATGGGGTCAAATATCATGATTATGCAATCATCCTCAATGGAGGCAACCTTTCATGAGCATTGTATTGCTTACCCCCTACCACACATCAATCTTGATATGAAGAAAATAACTTTAAGATGGGAAGGAAGCAATAAATGCTCTTTCTCTGCATTTTGCAGCCTCTAGAAAAATATTTCGTACTTTGACTTAGGGTTGAAAAAAAAGTTGATCCATCCAAGTTGGTGAGTGAATGAATGAAGAATATGTGGTTAGTTACAATATATGTTTGTGAAAATGATAAAGGGATTAATCAAGGATGACTTCTCCTGCCCAACCTCATCCATATACTTTGTACCAGTTCTGTGCTATCCTTGCCCGGTGTCCCCTCTCCAAAATTCAGCATCAATAACTACAACTAAAAAATAATTCCTTCCGAAACCAGTTTGGCTAATCAGTTTAAAAAGTCTTGGAAACTTTTTTCTGAATGTGAAAAACACACTTTAAAAAAAACCAGCCTCAAAACTAGAGGGAAAGTGTGGGGATTGTCATAGGAGAACAAAACTCCCAAGTTGGGTCCTTTTCTTTTCTTTTTTCCAAGGTATCGGGTGACTCCAATAGCTAATTTCGAATGGAAATTCAACACATCAGTTTTGTTTAATTTATTAAACAAATTAATAAATTTGTTTAATTTATTTAATTTATTAAACAAATTAGGATTTTTTTTCCTTCTCTGGGTTCATTTGAGTCAGACACTAAAATACATTTTTGTGGAAGCATAAACAGATTTAATGTCAATTAAGTGAAGGTAGAAAAGAACTTCCAAAAGACAGGTGGAATTACAAAGCCTCTTTCTAGAACTAGATGTTGTATTTGGGTTAGAGATATTTAACTTGGCTTCCAAAATTATCCATCAGTAATTAGTTTAATATTCATTTAGAAGCTTAATATTCATTTGGAAGATTCATTTGGAAGAAAGTATACAGCTGACAGATTGCATGTTGACCCCTTCATTTCTTAGGCAAAGTAATTAATCTTCTAGGATAAATTGAGTCCTCTTCTACAGAAATGCTATAGGATTCACATTCTAAAAAAATAAGACTGGTCAATCTTATGTAAGTATGTCTTATTTCAAGGTTACCAAATGTTTGAGCTATGTCAGAACTAAATACATGAAATTACCTTTGGTGTGCTAAACACACAATGGTCACTTGTTTATTTATAGATGTTCCTTGATTTGTGAAGATCAATGTGTGGGTGTTTTTGTGGGAGTACCCAGCCATTTCTTTGCTATACTATAATATAGCCCACACTTGGATAGGCAATATGAAATCATTTAATGGATTTGTGGTTTAGCTGATTGAACTCTTCGGGGACTTTTGGCTATACTGATCTCTTCTTTGTTCTCCCTATTATTGACATCCATTACCATTTCAACTTGGCTGTATCCTAAGATGCATTAGAACTACCACAAATATAATACTTAAAAGATTTCATACCAACAGCAATAGCCCACATGCTCTTTACAAAAGGTACTTGGATATTTTTTTTAAAAAAAGCTGAACAAATTCAGCATTTTGCTACAGGACTTTGGGAATTAGAAATGGCAAACAGTGGAATCCCAGCTAAGAATATGTAGATATCAAAAACCTCCAACTCCACTTTCAGTTGTCTCTATATTTTTAAACTCCCCATTTAACCTTGATGACTCTTTAAGGGCATTTATATTTAAAACTTGAAGCTTCTAGGGTCTCCTCATGCCTTTGAATTCACCACATTCTTGTGTAAATGAGGGTCTAGATCTAGAATGGGCACTGTTTCAAGCATTCAACAGATTTGAGGTATCTGTACTTCAAATTATATGTGGCATCAAGACAAAATTAAATATGATTTAGATTTCTTTAAATTAATTTAAAAGAGGCAATCAAATTTATTTAATACTGTCCTTCAGCCAAATTAAGAAAAATTATTTAGTAGCATTGTTTTGGACGGGCTCTTGATAGTCTCCAAATTTTGGACCCATAGTCTACATTAATGATGGAATTCCATAAATCCAACTTGGTCCTTTCGTCTGGTTTCCATCATCAAATGTTAAACCAATACATGTATTGTTGGCTTTAACATTTTTGGGTCAAATACTAGGGGAACAAACCAGGATAATTGCAATTAATGAAAGTTCATTAATGAAATCCAAGCTTGGTCCATTGGAAAGATTCCTCCTAGACTACCTACAGTGAACTAAACTAACAGCAAGGAAGAATCTCTCCAAGAAGTTGATTCACAAAGGGACCTTCTGAGCATGTCCAAGATGGCGCCGCCCTGCTGATTGGGGGAGCGGCGGTGAGCCTTTTCGGGCCTTGTCCGGTTCTGGGGGGGGCCTTGGTGACGTCTTAGGCCCCCGCCCTGATGGAAGAACATCCAGTCACCCGGAGGAGGGGTGACTTGGTGCAGGACGACTTCGGGGGGCGTTGGGGGCGTTGGGAGGAGCCCCGGAGCGTCCTTGCTGCAGCGGTGATCCTGGCGGCCTGGCGGCCTGCCGGGCGGCTGCGGCTTGCCGAGTTGCCGCCGGCCTTTTCGGCGTTCTGGAGGCGGTGGCGGCGGCGGCGGCAGCAGCAGCGGCAGCGACGGCGACAGGGGGTCTCTGATATTCAGGGCCCCCCTTGGACCCCGCCTGTGGGAGGAAACAGTGGCGGCCGGGCGGCTTGCTGGGCGGCCTGCAGCTTGCCAAGCTGCCGCCGGCCTTTTCGGCGTTCTGGTGGCGGCGGCGGCGGCGGGGGCCTTTGACACCTTGGGCCCCCTTAGATCCCCGCCCTGATGGAGGAGGCTTCAGTCGTTCAGGAAGATGGGTGATGGGCGACTTCGGGGGCGAGGGGAGGAGCCCCGGAGGGGTTGCGCCCAGTGGAGATCTGGAGGGCCTCCCGGGCCCCCGTCGGCCTTGTTGGCTTCCTGGCGGCAGTGGCGGACTGGCTTTCCTTCGTTTGGCGCTGGCGCCGGTGGAGCCCCGGGATTGCTGGCAGGATTTGGCGACTGGCGTCCCTTCCTAGATGGTGGGGATGTCGGTGGCCTCATGCGGCGGCGATGGGACACTTTCAGCGGCGATGGCCGGGCGGAGGTGGCCGGCGGCGGCGGCCTGCCTCGGTGTTTCAAGGAGGCGGACGGCCTGTTTAACATCTTTATCATCGGTCCCCCCCCCTCCTTCTTCCTTAGTCCACCCCTGACTATTTATAGGGGGTGGTGAACTGACTGAGTGAGCGGTTTTGTCCTCTACCGCACAAGGATCACTATTGACTGTTTCCCATCAGGACAGACTGACAGACTGGTTGTGGTCACTGTATCATCTGTTACCATCTTGACCGGCCCAGGATGGGCCTCCTGCCGGACTTTCTTTGTGATGCGAACGTTTACTGCGGCTGACCTTCTTGCCCTGCGAGATGCCCCTCTCTCACGGGTTTGGCCCTCCATATTATCAAGGGCCCACCTTGAGGACGGGCTTTGGAGCCCCGAGAGGTGGCATGCTAAAAATAGGAGGCTTAGGGGCTTTTTAATTAGCTGTTTTAAGAGATTTTTTAAGGGGAGTTTTAATGGGGATTTTAAGGGTTGGGAGGGAGGAGGATTTGTGGTAGGGGAGAGAACCCGTCGGGAGGATCCAGCCCTGTGCTTGTTCGCGACATTATTACATCTGGTCTGAAGGCAGGGGAGGTTCTGTTCCAGGACTAAAGGGTTGTTCAATCTGTACGGTAAGTTGGAGAGGCAGATATGGCGGAGGGGGGTGGCCGTATCGAGTGTTGGGAGCACGTGCTCGATGTTTGACAGCGATCACGTGCTCCGGCCCATCAGTCCCTACCCGTTCCTCAGGCGGCCATGATCCTCAGAGCCTGGATCTTCGGTTGATGTTATGTAATGCCCGGTCCGTGGCTAATAAAGCCCCCCTGGTTTGTGATCTTATTCAGGGGGAGTCCGCGGACCTTATGGGCATTACGGAGACCTGGTTGGGTCCAGAGGGGGGGGTTCCCCTCGTTGAGCTGTGCCCTCCAGGTTTTCGAGCATTTCATCAGCCGAGGGCCCAAGGTAGGGGTGGGGGGGTGGCGGTTGTCATTAAGGAAGATCTAGAGCCGAGGGAGGCCACTGTTCCTCAGATTGCCGGTTGTGAATCCCTCTATGTGAGGTGGGGCTATAGGAATCAGTTGGGCTTGTTGATCGCCTACCTGGCTCCTTGCTGCGTGACCACAGCCCTGCCTGAGCTGTTGGAGGTACTCGCCTCCGTGGCGGTTGAGACCCCCAGACTTATAGTCATGGGGGATTTCAACTTGCCATCAGCTGGCTTGTCATCGACTGCAGCTCGGGAGTTCCAGGCTTCCATGACGGCCTTGGACCTGATTCGGGTAAATGATGGCCCCACGCACACAGGGGGAGGCACACTGGACCTGATTTATATCTCTGGTCAGTGGTTAAATGATTTGGAATTAGATGATTTAGTAACCGAACTGATGTCATGGTCCGATCATTTCCTCCTTCGACTAGACTTCCGAACCGCCATCCACCATCGCAGGGAGACGGAACCTATACGGTGGTTCCATCCCAGGCGCCTGATGGACCCTGAGAGGTTCCTGACGGAGCTTGGGCCATTCCCTGAGGATCTGGCCCACGGCACGACTGAGGAACTAGTTGCGGCCTGGGAGCGGGCCGCGGCTGGGGCCTTGGACCATGTCGTGCCTTTGCGACCTCTGACCGGTCGCAGACGGTGTTGACAGGGGGCAGAGGTCGACCGCGAGGGACCTCACTTGTGGGGTGCCGCGGGGTGATTGAGGAGCCACACGTTGCTCCCGGTAACACCGCTCCTCGCAGACTGCACTGGCTGCCTGTGGCCTTTCGAGTGCGCTTTAAGGTGCTGGTTACGACCTTTAAAGCGCTCCATGGCTTAGGGCCCGGTACTTATGGGACCGCCTGCTGTTACCTTATGCTCCCACCGACCCATACGCTCACACAGAGGGTCTTCTCAGGGTGCCGTCCGCCAAGCAATGTCGGCTGGCGGCCCCAGGAAGGGCCTTCTCTGTTGGAGCACCTACCTCTGGAACAAACTTCCCCGGGTTTCGCCAAATACCTGACCTTCGGACCTTTCGCTGTGAACTGAAAACGTATCTGTTTTATTCAAGCGGGACTGGCTTGATTTTAAAATTCTTATTAACTAATTTTAATGGGGTTTTAGCTCACTGTATATTTTAATTTTCAGGCCAATTTTAAAATTTTTATTAACTAATTTTAAATGGGGTTTTAGCTCACTGTATATTTTAATTTTCAGGCCAATTTTAAAATAATTTAAAATTGCATTTTAAATTATATATTGTACTGTCTGTTTTATTTTTGCCTGTACACCGCCCTGAGTCCTTTGGGAGAAGGCGGTATAAAATCAAATAAATAATAATAATCATCTCACCCTCTTCCCCTCCCCCACCCCAAAACTGCATCTACAAGGGAAGGTTGCATATTAGTGTAGAGTAGCTACACTGTTAAGCATCTAGAAGGTGTTGGGTGGCTAGTTAAGACAACAGTGGGAAATAATTATCTAATGGATTAAGGCAGGTAGTCTGTTATCTCACCACTTGCAAGAGTGAGACAAAAGTGCTGGCTTGCATAAGCAGCCTCGCTTCAAGGCCAGTTGCGCCCCTTTCTTGACCGGGATTCCTTATGCACGGTCACTCATGCTCTCATCACTTCTCGTCTAGATTATTGCAATGCTCTCTACATGGGGCTCCCTTGAAGTGCACTCGGAGGCTTCAGTTAGTCAGAATGCAGCTGCTGGTGATTGAGGAGCCACACGTTGCTCCCGGTAACACCGCTCCTGCGCAGACTGCACTGGCTGCCTGTGGCCTTTCGAGTGCGCTTTAAGGTGCTGGTTACGACCTTTAAAGCGCTCCATGGCTTAGGGCCCGGTACTTATGGGACCGCCTGCTGTTACCTTATGCTCCCACCGACCCGTGCGCTCTCACAGAGAGGGACTTCTCAGGGTGCCGTCCGCCAAGCAATGTCGGCTGGCGGCCCCAGGAAGGGCCTTCTCTGTTGGAGCACCTACCTCTGGAACAAACTTCCCCGGGTTTCGCCAAATACCTGACCTTCGGACCTTTCGCTGTGAACTGAAAACGTATCTGTTTTATTCAAGCGGGACTGGCTTGATTTTAAAATTCTTATTAACTAATTTTAATGGGGTTTTAGCTCACTGTATATTTTAATTTTCAGGCCAATTTTAAAATTCTTATTAACTAATTTTAATGGGGGTATTTTAGTATGGGTCAATTCGACGGTTTTAATTCTCGGCCACTTATAGAATATGTATTTTAACTGTTGTTTTAATTTTGTATATTGAATTGTTTTAATCTGGCTGTACACGTCCTGAGTCCTTTGGGAGAAGGCGGTATAAAATCAAATAAATAATAATAATCATCTCACCCTCTTCCCCTCCCCCACCCCAAAACTGCATCTACAAGGGAAGGTTGCATATTAGTGTAGAGTAGCTACACTGTTAAGCATCTAGAAGGTGTGGGGTGGCTAGATAAGACAACAGTGGGAAATAATTATCTAATGGATTAAGGCAGGTAGTCTGTTATCTCACCACTTGCAAGAGTGAGACAAAAGTGCTGGCTTGCATAAGCAGCCTCGCTTCAAGGCCAGTTGCGCCCCTTTCTTGACCGGGATTCCTTATGCACGGTCACTCATGCGCTCGTTACCTCTCGCTTGGATTATTGTAATGCTCTCTACATGGGGCTACCCCTGAAGTGCACTCGGAGGCTCCAGTTAGTTCAGAATGCAGCTGCGCTGGTGATTGAGGAGCCACACGTTGCTCCCGGTAACACCGCTCCTGCGCAGACTGCACTGGCTGCCTGTGGCCTTTCGAGTGCGCTTTAAGGTGCTGGTTACGACCTTTAAAGCGCTCCATGGCTTAGGGCCCGGTACTTATGGGACCGCCTGCTGTTACCTTATGCTCCCACCGACCCATACGCTCACACAGAGGGTCTTCTCAGGGTGCCGTCCGCCAAGCAATGTCGGCTGGCGGCCCCAGGAAGGTCCTTCTCTGTGGGGCTCCACACTCTGGAACGAACTTCCCCGGGTTTCGCCAAATACCTGACCTTCGGACCTTTCGCTGTGAACTGAAAACGTATCTGTTTTATTCAAGCGGGACTGGCTTGATTTTAAAATTCTTATTAACTAATTTTAATGGGGTTTTAGCTCACTGTATATTTTAATTTTCAGGCCAATTTTAAAATTTTAATAATTTTAATGGGGGTATTTTAGTATGGGTCAATTCGACGGTTTTAATTCTCGGCCACTTATAGAATATGTATTTTAACTGTTGTTTTAATTTTGTATATTGAATTGTTTTAATCTGGCTGTACACGTCCTGAGTCCTTCAGGAGAAGGCGGTATAAAATCAAATAAATAATAATAATCATCTCACCCTCTTCCCCTCCCCCACCCCAAAACTGCATCTACAAGGGAAGGTTGCATATTAGTGTAGAGTAGCTACACTGTTAAGCATCTAGAAGGTGTTGGGTGGCTAGTTAAGACAACAGTGGGAAATAATTATCTAATGGATTAAGGCAGGTAGTCTGTTATCTCACCACTTGCAAGAGTGAGACAAAAGTGCTGGCTTGCATAAGCAGCCTCGCTTCAAGGCCAGTTGCGCCCCTTTCTTGACCGGGATTCCTTATGCACGGTCACTCATGCTCTCATCACTTCTCGTCTAGATTATTGCAATGCTCTCTACATGGGGCTCCCTTGAAGTGCACTCGGAGGCTTCAGTTAGTCAGAATGCAGCTGCGCTGGTGATTGAGGAGCCACACGTTGCTCCCGGTAACACCGCTCCTGCGCAGTCTGCACTGGCTATCTGTGGTCTTTGGGTGCGCTTCAAGGTGTTGGTTATCACCTTTAAAGCGCCCATGGCTTAGGGCCCGGTACTTATGGGACCGCCTGCTGTTACCTCATGCCTCCCACCGACCCATACGCTCACACAGAGGGTCTTCTCAGGATGCCGTCCGCCAAGCAATGTTGGCTGGCGGCCCCCAGGAAGGGCCTTCTCTGTTGGAGCACCTACCTCTGGAACAAACTTCCCCGGGTTTCGCCAAATACCTGACCTTCGGACCTTTCGCTGTGAACTGAAAACGTATCTGTTTTATTCAAGCGGGACTGGCTTGATTTTAAAATTTTAAAATAAGTTTTTAATTGCATTTTAAATTATATATTGTACTGTCTGTTTTATTTTTGCCTGTACACCGCCCTGAGTCCTTCAGGAGAAGGCGGTATAAAATCAAATAAATAATAATAATCATCTCACCCTCTTCCCCTCCCCCACCCCAAAACTGCATCTACAAGGGAAGGTTGCATATTAGTGTAGAGTAGCTACACTGTTAAGCATCTAGAAGGTGTTGGGTGGCTAGTTAAGACAACAGTGGGAAATAATTATCTAATGGATTAAGGCAGGTAGTCTGTTATCTCACCACTTGCAAGAGTGAGACAAAAGTGCTGGCTTGCATAAGCAGCCTTGCTTCAAGGCCAGTTGCGCCCCTTTCTTGACCGGGATGCCTTATGCACGGTCACTCATGCTCTCATCACTTCGTCTAGATTATTGCAATGCTCTCTACATGGGGCTACCCCTGAAGTGCACTCGAGGCTCCAGTTAGTTCAGAATGCAGCTGCGCGGGTGATTGAGGAGCCACACGTTGCTCCCGGTAACACCGCTCCTCGCAGACTGCACTGGCTACCTGTGGTCTTTGGGTGCGCTTCAAGGTGTTGGTTATCACCTTTAAAGCGCTCCATGGCTTAGGGCCCGGTACTTATGGGACCGCCTGCTGTTACCTTATGCTCCCACCGACCCATACGCTCACACAGAGGGTCTTCTCAGGGTGCCGTCCGCCAAGCAATGTCGGCTGGCGGCCCCAGGAAGGGCCTTCTCTGTGGGGCTCCACACTCTGGAACGAACTTCCCCGGGTTTCGCCAAATACCTGACCTTGGACATTCCGTCGCGAACTGAAGACACATCTTTTTATTCGCGCGGGGCTGTCTTAAATTGAATTTCATCAAATTTTTAAAATTCTTATTAACTAATTTTAATTGGGGTTTTAGCTCACTGTATATTTTAATTTTCAGGCCAATTTTAAAATAAGTTTTTTAATTGCATTTTAAATTATATATTGTACTGTCTGTTTTATTTTTGCCTGTACACCGCCCTGAGTCCTTTGGGAGAAGGGCGGTATAGAAATCAAATAAATAATAATAATAATAATAATAATAATAATAATAATAATAATAATAATAATAATAATAATAATAATAATAATAATAATAATAATCATCTCACCCTCTTCCCCTCCCCCACCCCAAAACTGCATCTACAAGGGAAGGTTGCATATTAGTGTAGAGTAGCTACACTGTTAAGCATCTAGAAGGTGTTGGGTGGCTAGTTAAGACAACAGTGGGAAATAATTATCTAATGGATTAAGGCAGGTAGTCTGTTATCTCACCACTTGCAAGAGTGAGACAAAAGTGCTGGCTTGCATAAGCAGCCTCGCTTCAAGGCCAGTTGCGCCCCTTTCTTGACCGGGATTCCTTATGCACGGTCACTCATGCTCTCATCACTTCTCGTCTAGATTATTGCAATGCTCTCTACATGGGGCTACCCCTGAAGTGCACTCGGAGGCTCCAGTTAGTTCAGAATGCAGCTGCGCGGGTGATTGAGGGAGCCACACGTTGCTCCCGGGTAACACCGCTCCTGCGCAGTCTGCACTGGCTATCTGTGGTCTTTTGGGTGCGCTTCAAGGTGTTGGTTATCACCTTTAAAGCGCTCCATGGCTTAGGGCCCGGGTACTTATGGGACCGCCTGCTGTTACCTTATGCTCCCACCGACCCATACGCTCACACAGAGAGGGTCTTCTCAGGGTGCCGTCCGCCAAGCAATGTCGGCTGGCGGCCCCCAGGGGAAGGGCCTTCTCTGTTGGAGCACCTACCCTCTGGAACAAACTTCCCCCCGGTTTGCGCCAACTACCTGACCTTCGGACCTTTCGCTGTGAACTGAAAACGTATCTGTTTATTCAAGCGGGACTGGCTTGATTTTCAAATTTTAAAATTTTTAATAATTTTAATGGGGGTATTTTAGTATGGGTCAATTCGACGGTTTTAATTCTCGGCCACTTATAGAATATGTATTTTAACTGTTGTTTTAATTTTGTATATTGAATTGTTTTAATCTGGCTGTACACCGTCCTGAGTCCTTCAGGAGAAGGGCGGTATAAAAATCTAAATAATAAATAAAAATAAATAAATAAATAAATAAGGTGTTAATTTTAAAATGTGGTTAAGCATAGGGAAACATCAAAGGCTTTCCATAACCTATGAGATTGTGTATGGGTGAGAAATCAAGAGAAAGAACTAGCACAAAGAATGGTAGCATTTTTATATTTCAGTTTATTATGTACTGGAAATGTATGTATGAAATATGGGATTGTAAGATAGCATTCCATAATAAGAGAGAGACTTACAGTGAGCGTTTTTTTCTCCTGTTCGTTCTTAAAAGGGTTGCATTTTCTCTAGGGTTTGATGTTTGCACTTTGGAACTGCTTCTGTACAATGAAAAGCTGCTTTTTTTCAGCATGAGAGTATTGTAGGTGCTCCATCACTGAAGGCTTTCAAGAAAGATTGGACAGCCATTTTTCTGAAATGGTATAGGGTGTCGAGCAAGGCACTGGACTGGGAGACCTTCAAGGTCCCTTCCAACTCTGTTATTCTACGTTCTAAATTTATTGTATCTATTTATGGGGAGAATGTTTTAGTGGTTTAGGGATGTCAATTAATCTGAAACAGGACAACCAGCTTGTTTTCTGCAGATATGTGCAAATTCTATTGATCTGAAGTGGCAACATATTTTGTATAGCTTGTCCGAGGCCCCACTGGTGAGGCTGGGATCGTGTAGTAGATAAAGAGAAGAATGGTCTGTCTTATATCTCTGCTAGTTTAAGGCAAATACAGTAGTGGCCAAAATTGTGGAAACCTTCTGGGAAAAGTGTATTTTCTAAAACTAGCTTAATAACACCACTTTTTTTTTGAGTAGTACCATAAAATTATATAGCAATGGAAAGATAATTTAATCAAGAATGTAATGCAATAATTTTTATGAAGGATTTGCTATTAGAATATCCATTACAGTATAAAGAAGAAAAGTGAAACACGTAGAAAAAAATGAGAATACAATAATTATCATCCTAGAAAAAACGAGATATACAAAAATTATTACCTCAGTTAATACTTAGTTGGGTAACCATTAGCATGAATTATGGCCTTATAGCATCTTCCCATGGAGGGAACCAAGTCTTTTAGTTCTGCAACTGTTATAATATGAAACCAAGTTTGAATGATTGCTTCTATTAACTGGGTTTTATTGCTGGGTCGCTTCTGACTAACAAGTTTTTTTAGTTGGCTACATAGATTTTCAATTGGGTTAAGGTCTGGGCTATTCCCAGGCCATTCCAGCAGTGGAATATGATTATTTTGAAACTCCCCCCAAAAATGGTATTTATTAGCCATCAAACCTCAAAAAAACACTTTTCCCAAAAGGTTTCCACAGTTTTGGCTACTACTATAATCTGCCTCTTAAAAACTTCCAACATTCCACAAGATGTTAAAAAGGATTATTTTTCTTTCTTATTTTTTAACCTACCCTTTTTTTTTACCCATTTATGTTATTCTGTTAGAGGACCAAAGACCAAAAATGGCTTGCTGCACAATGCTACCGAGTTGAACTTTTATATATTGCAGATTTACTGGATTTAAAGATATTTTATGGCCTGCAAAAATCTAGACAGCTACCAGATTGAATTTTTTTTCTTTTCTGTTGTAAAATGGTCATCCAGATATTTCATCCTGAAAGTGGATGATACTGTCATAAAATCTCAATTCATTACCTACACTGACATTGTCTATCCTATTAAAGCACTAGTCTTAATTTTTAAAGTCATAAATTATTATGGTTAGCCAAGTTAATTAATGGATCATCTCTTGTCACAGTGGGTCATCGAGATCTTGAGTTAATCGATGGTAGCATTCATTCTGTTAAGAATAAGAATGAATGCTACCATTGATTGTGATGTGGGAGAAGGCTACAGGTTAGACAACTTTACAGTACAGCCCAATTTTCAGAGCTGGTTTTTCAAAGCATTACGTGATTTTTCTTATTTTCTTACCATTTTTATTTTTGGGAGTTCTTAATGTATTTTAATAATGCATATACAGTATCTGCTTTTGCCTTCTTTTAACATTAATGCTGTTGAGATTTATTTGCACTATTGAGAGATTTCAAATTTATGTTATTGATTTCTGAATATTTATATCTTTCTGAAAGTTTGGTTGTTAAGCCACATATAATCTGGTAAACATTTAATATGATTAATAAAGGAACCATAAGAAGAAACAAAACAAAAACTAAAAGCAGAGTAAGATAAAATAATTACATAGGTAGTCCTTGGTTTATAAGTATTTGTTTAGCAACCATTCAGAGTTCCAATGGTGCTGAAAAATGTGACTTATGACTAATCCTCACACTTATGACTATCACAGCATCACTGCAGTTACATGATCATGATCCAGGCACTTGACAATTGGCTCACCTGTATGACAGCTGCAGCATCCAGGGCCATATGATTGCAATTTGTGGCATTCCCAGCTGGCTTCTAACAAACAAAGTCAATGGGGAAGCTGCCAGGAAAGATCACAAAACATGAGATGATTTGCTTAATGACCGTGTAAAAAAAAGTCATAAAATTGGGTGCAACTATACGATGCCTCTTTTAATAACCACACTACTTAATGATGAATTTTTCAGTCCCAAGTGTGGTGGCCCATATAAAGAAATAACTTCCAATTTTCAACACAACAGGTAATAGACAAACTTAATAATTCTTCACCCCCAATAAGGTTACAAACAAATATTTTTTTCTTCCTATAAGCTATCCGTTAGCTATATGCAAATCTATAAATCATCAACTTTTCCGTCCTGATGTCAGCAAAAAGTCCACAAAAAGTTACCAGAACTTTATAGAAACATAACTTTGTACTCCTTCCTTTTAATCCTAACAATCTTGATATTTAATTTGAACTTTAGGCATAAGTTCCGCCACTGTTGCAGATTGAAAATGGTGGGTGAAATGCAAAATTGTTAACCCTGTGATATGGTGGGAATAACACAGAGAACAAGAAGAAGCTTGATCTTTAATTCATTCAGATGTTGTCGTAGGATTTGGTGTTTCTGCAGTTTTTCTTTTTCCTGTCTAAAAACTTCTTCAAGGCTTTAGAAAATGTCTTTTGTAAATCCAATAAAAAGACATTTTCCAGATAATTCTTGTGGTTTATCATTTGTATTTCCCAATTATTTTTGAAAGCTTCAATCAACTTCTTTTGAATATCTAGTAGAAAATCTTTATCTGGGTCATTGTGTTGGCTTGTCATTTTTGTTTCCACTTTAGCTGCCTTCTTTGTCTTAAAATCATCATCATCATCATCATCATCATCATCATCATCATTATCATTATTATTATTATTATTATTATTATTATTATTATTATTATTATTATTATTATTATTATCCAGTAGTTCTAATTCTACATCAGGCAAAATTTGTTTCAAATCTGTAATTCCTCCATTAACATCTTTGGACATAGTCTATCTATAGAAATGCACATTACTGCTGACATTGTAGGTGATAATTTCTGACGCGATTATTCAAAAATCTGCTGTATTATTTCACGTTTTATAACATTTTGTGTCATTTTGTAAACCCCCATATTAAAGAAAACTAAAGCCAAGTTTTCACTGTTTTTCCCCTTTTCCTTTTCTGCCTAGAATAGTCTCCTTTAGTGTTCAAATACTGAGATCTAAAACTCACAAATCTCTATTATGACTTAAAATAGATAAAGCAATTTGGTTCTCACAAAATCTATTTATATAATTATTTTCAAAATCTTATAATAACATTTTCATTTTTTTCAAATTTGTTAGGACTCTTGGTTCATTTATAACTTTTTTTAAATTCAAGTCTTATTTAGCTTCTTGCAATTTAGCTTTCCAATTCTTTCAATTTTTAAATTTATAGTTAATTTTTCTTTAATTCTTACCAGATGACCTTTTAAGCTTGCCATTCTGAAGATCTCTAAAAGCTTTAAGACAGTTAAATGGGCAATTTAAGAAGGTGTTTAGAAAGTAAATTTCAGTGAATCCAGTGTCCATTAAAAGACACTACTGTGGTTGTGAGCATGACAGCAGGTCCCTATGTCTCCTGATATATAAACTCATGGGAGACCTATGGTCTACTTCAGTGGTGAGTTGTTACTGGGTCACCCCGGATTGGGCGAACTAGTAGCAGCAGCGGCGGAAGGGTCCACCCACCCACTCGGATGTTTCTGCACATGCCGATGAGCGCCGATGAGCGAACCAGTAGCAGCCGAAATTGAAACCCACTACTGCTTGCTTGCAAGGAAAAGTTGTCTGGAGCACAAATGGGTAATCTCACATCCTCTCCTTATTCAGAAAGGTTGCATAGAGCCTGTTTACATGCCAGTCCTACACTCTTTCCAATGATTTTCAACTCTTCTCTTTTGAAGACATACTAGTTTGCCGTACCTCTCGGGAAGTCTCTGTGTCATGCTTTTGAAGAGAGGAAGATAACTATAAGGGCAAAACTCTGGGCTCCAATTCACATATTCTGCAAAACCATAAATTGTAATCCATGTTTACTTTTGAAAAGAAATTTCAAAGGAGACATTTTGGAGCAAGATATTGTAAAAGGCGAGATGGTGGTTAAATTTTTTCTTGCTTGCCATTTCCATGTTCCATCCTAGTAAACAAGCAGTAAAGTCCAAGAGAGTTTAATTAAAAAAATACTTGAAACCATTTGTTTGTGTATAATATGTAGTTTGCACTCTAAGGACTGGTTCATGGTATACATCATTTGACTCTTTTGTATTAAATGACTGGCAACTGGCTATGTGAATTGCAAAACTCTGGCATCTGTTCTCTCAGTAGTATTTGAACTGTACTGGCTCAGTCATGCATGTATAGTGCGTACACACACACCATTTACACACGTACACACACACAAAGAGAGAGCACGCCAGAGAAATCATTACTGGATATCACAGATGCTGCTTGTTTCCTTTAAATAAAAGGCATACTAAGACGTATAAAAATATAAAAGACCTGACTTACAAATTCACATTTATTACTGTAGCTTCCAAGAGCACAAAACTTTGTTAAAATATTTATATACTTTTTTCTTACTTAACAACTCACAAGGTGTTTTATTGAAATGTATAAGCCTACAGTAAAAACAAATAGTAATTGATCAAAAGTCAAATTTAGAGAGAAATGAATAGCTGCAAAAGATGAGCAGAGAATCATTTGCACTATGGCCTGATGTAACATAGGCCACACTCTGCAAGTTTCAATCAATCAGTTCATCATTGCAAGTATATCTGTTATCACCCGACAGCTGTTTTGTGAACTGGCATGTTAATAAAGCAATGATCACTTCTGTCATTTCATTTCCCTCTGACCTTACAATATTGGCATAAATCTAACCTTCTAATTCAGGCTAACACTCTAAACATCTGACAAAAGTAGAATAATGTATCATAATATAAACCAAAGCTTTTATTGTACGCATAAGGGCACTTTCTGCTCTTTTTAAAAAAGAAAGTGCTGCCACAATCTAACAAAGCTACTCTCTCAGAGAAGAATAAGTGCATACTGGTGAACCAGTTCAAAAGAGCTCTATTGCTTTTCACACAGCATAAAAAGTTTAAAACAGTGTTTCTCAGACTTCGCAACACTAAGATATGTGGACTTCAACTCTCAGAATTCTCCAGCCACAATATATCTCTGAGATGCTAGCTTCTCCTGATGAAAGCCCTTCTCCGTTCTTTCTTTCCAAAATATAAATGTACACCCAGCCTTACTGTACCTTAAGGAAAGGCTCTTCTGCTTCATTACCATAGACATTGGAATATCTGCCACACAATATCTTCCACACAATGCAGCACATTATACTGGCTCAATTTCATTGAGAGCCACATCACGGTTGTGTTTGATCTCAGGGGGCCAGGGTGGGTATGGCCAGCTTGATGTCACTCATGTCGGGGTGCCTGTGGTGGCTCGAGCACTCTGCCAGTGAAAATGGGCTCCCGAGCTCCGTTTCCAGCTGGGACAGCCTCCTGCAACCCTCTGCCAGCAAAAATGGAGTTCGGGAGGGCTGTGTTTTCACTGGCAGAGGCACCGTGGGCCAGACCATTGCTGTTTCCTGGGTGGCCCCTTGGCCCAGATGTAAACACCCCATGGGCTGGAATGGGTCCCCAGGTCTTGAGTTTGACACCCCTGGCTTCAAGGGAGCAAAGAGCGGATTACCTTCTTGTCCCTCATCTCATATTGCAGCTATATTTTGGTAAAAATCAAGATAAATGCAGCAGTGGATTTATTTCTGCAGAATCATCTGCAAGCAGATTACAAGCATACAGCCAATTTAACCCAAACTGATTAGTGTTAGTGATATTGCTTGCAGTGTGAGGAGAGTACTTCAGTCTCTGTTCCCTGTCACAAAACAAATAAACTTTTATCTGAGTCCTCTTCCATAATGTTTGACTCACTCAAGTCCCAACAGAGTTCTTTCTTACATGCATGTCCCTAAAACCATTTTTTTTATTCATGCCTTGTTAGGGAGCACTTGGTTCCTCAATCAATTAGGTGAAATGACAAGCATACTGTTGGGGGTAGGCATTTCTTACACTTTATGCACTCTTGGGAACAGATTGATACTATCATTTTGAAACAGATGTTCACTTGGTTGATGCAAACGTGACTCAGCATTACAGTACTTGCTTCAGTGTCTTCACCAGCCTGGTTCAGCCTGTCCAATTCAAATACCTTGGTAGAAACGGCTTTTGGTTCCTTAGGTGAAAGGGCCATGCTTATTGACACTGCTTCTCAGTGGGTATGCCAGTATAATTTATTTATTCTATTTGTATACTACTAGATCAATAAAGATTTGTGCTGGGTTTACAGCAATCCAATAAAAACAATTAACTAGTCACCAAATGCTCTATGGAAGAGTTCCATCTTAAGCAGTTCCCAGAATGTTAAAGGAAAATGGTGTGAGTCTTAAATCCAAGGGGTAGCTCTGCCATAAATCCAGAACAGCAACTCAGAAACAGCTGCTCCTGGTTTCCATTCCCCTTACTTCACAAAAATGGGATCCAATCAAATAAATATACTGGAGGGGTCAGGAGGAGTAAAAGGTTCTGTGGATACTCATACATAAGAGGCTTTCTCTGGAAATCAGTTTCGTACCACTACATCCCCCATCCCATGTCTTTGGATTTTCATAAGCCCTTAAAACAACTGTGTCAGACCCAGTAGCTGGAGACTGGGAAACTGTGAGCATCTTAGACCAAGTCAAATACAAAAACATGATATAATTCATGGAAGCTGGCACTCAGACAAAGTGGCCATCAACAGACATAGAGATAAATGATATCTATATAACATTCAAAACAGACAATCAAAAAGCCAAAAAGGAAACAAAATAACCAAAACACCTCCCCACTATCAATCAACACCCAGATAAGCAGAGTTTATCACCAAGATTAACACTAGACCAACACTCAAGAAGCAAACAAACTGCACTCAAACAACCACCAACTCAGAAAAAGAAGCTAACAGTAAACAACAGCCCAATCAAAGAACTCCCAAGACTACTACTAACACTTACAGGGCACAATGTTCCTTAGTTTGGCTAATAAAATGTCTGCAAGAAAACAACCAAGCTCAAAGAGCATCAAGTGGCTAAGACAGTAAGCTTGTCGATCTGAAAGGTTGGCAGTTTGGCAGTTTGAATCCCTAGTATAAGTCTCCTGCGTGAGCTGGGTATTGGACTAGATGACCTCCAAGGTCCCTTCCAACTCTGTTACTGCTAAATGGCCCCACAGTTCTACTCTGAGCTATATATATTTTCTTCAACTTAATTGCTTCAGAAAAATTATAAACAATGAACTGACAACATCAGTTTTGGAACTATGAGTGGAGTTGACTATTTTTGCTTGACTTTCTTTAAATTATTAAGTACTTTTTAAATATCATGCTGTGGAAATTTTATTGTTTTCCTTATCATTATTAATAGCCAGGAATCCTTACATTGCAGCAGATACAAATCAATTCCATAAATAAATGCAATGTCTGCATAATAAAAAAAAGTAAACATTGAATACACCTATAGTGTTTTTTTAAGTAGACATATAGGACAATATCTCTATCTGGAATATTTCACAGAAAATTGGTAGGACTGGGAAAGGGTGAAAAAAATACTCCAAGAATAGGCTTACATAAGATAGGCATGGTATTCCTTAAAGAAACACTTGGCTTTGTGAAAATGATGCTATTTGGCATTATGTAATTCTAACACAATTCACCTCGTTGCTTTTAATTGCTTCTATGCATGAACACTGCTTTCCTTGAACATCCTTGTGGTTTCTTGAAGTGCTGGAGAACATTATCTAGCATTTTAGAGATGGTGTTAGAAAGCTTCCAGCTCAGAGGAAGGGGAAGAATAAAGCTAAATAAATTATACAGTATGAAGAAGAACCGAATGATCTTGGAAGATAAGTTGGGACTAATATGTTAGCATGTCACAAGTGCCCATGAGGATGTTACACACAACAATCAAAACTCTATTGTCTCAAAATACAGAACCTGGGATAATAGACTTAGACAAGGTGGATTCTGACTGAATATTAGGATTAAAATAGAATACAACTTTTTCCTAACAGTGAGAGTTTGACAATCCAATCAATTATCTAGAGAGATTGTTGATTCCTCTACATTGGACATTTTCAAGTAGAGATGAGAAGCCATCTGTCAAGGATACCTGACCTGAGCAGCAGTGGAGTATGATGGCCATCATGGCCTCTTCTAATTATATCTCTGACTATGGATATAGTTCTCTTAAGAGCCTCTCTCCATAGAAAATTGCCTGTTGGATGTTGCATCCAGTGACACCAATTTTCTGTCTGCCAGATGATTAATCAAAGGTTCCTCATTCAGTTATGTAACTAATTCATCAACCATAACAGTCAAGAAGAAGTAAAATGTGCATATCTGTGGGTTTCTTTGGTGAGACTGAGGCTCTCCACAAAAGATCAGGCAGGGTAACTAAGTACGGTGTTAGAACACCATGAAATCCCATCTTTCTGGTCCAGAAGAAAAAAAAGGGGGGTGTTTTTTTGATTGGCAATGAAACTTTTCTACTCTTGCAGGGCTTAAAAAAACCCTTCTATTCATTGAGTTATTTTAAGGAGGCTGGGTTTTTGCTTGGGAGACAATGCTTCCAAATGTTGTAAGATCATATCAAATAGCCATGGAGAAAAGAAGATCTATCTATCTACCTATCTATCTATCTATCTATCTATCTATTTATCTATTTATCTATCATCTATCTATCATCTCATCCAGGTATATGTGCACTCGTCTATTCTTAACCATACCCAATGTATCCCACTGCAATTAAAAAAATATTCTTCACAGTTAATTCTAGAGTTAGGAAGATTAGTGAGCATTTTGACTCTCTTTCTTTTTATCTCCTGATCTTCTGTCATCTCTAGGCAGCCCAACTATGTAGAGCAGGGGTGTCAAACTCAAGACCCGGGGGCCAGATCCGGCCTGTGGGATGCTTAGATCTGATCCATGGGGCTGCCCTGGAAACAGTAAAGGACGGGCCCACAGTACCTCTGCCAGTGAAAATGGAGCTCAGGGAACTGCTTGCAGAGGGCTTCAGGAAGCCATCACAGGCAATAATGGGACCCAGGGGGGCTGTACATGGCACCCTGAGCTCCATTTTTGCTGGCAGAGGGCTGCAGGAGGCTGTCATGGCTGAAAACGAAGCTTGGGACCTTGTTTTTGCTGGCAGACCGCTCAGGCCACCACAGGTGCCCCCAAAATGAGTGGCATCAAGGTGGTCACACCCACCCCAGCCCTCCAAGGTCAAACGCAACCCTGATGCGCCCTCAATAAAATCAAGTTGGACTCCCCTGATGTAGAGTTTACCCTCTACATTGATTTGTCAATGTCCCATTATGTTCTTGTTCCTTTTCTGGTCTTCAGTATACCTTCAAACAATGCCTAACCATTCTTTTCAGCAGAACAAACCCTTCTCAATTTAACTCAGCTGTATGGGCCCCTTTTCTGCATCCAACAATCTACCTTTAGCTGCCATTGGCCATCTACACTTGACTTAATTGCCAGCCATGCTTTGCATTCCCAGGCTTCTCCTTCTTCGGGTTCTCGTTGAAGATGTTGAAAATTTCACCCTTAATGTTAGCATGACATCTAATAGTCATAACATCACATGTAAAGTTTTGATGAAAACTATGTCCTAATTTAAAATGATTGCTTTAACAGTTTTTATTTATTCTTGATTCTTACTATGTATGCTGCCCAGAGTCATTATGCGAGATGAGCCATCATTCAAATGTGATTAAATAAATAAATCCATCCTATGGGTATCTAAATGCTCACCTCAATCCTCTGACCAAAAATGCAGGTTGTCATTGTAATATCTGCATGCAGGGGTGAAATCTACTTACCTTTCCTACTGGTTCGGAAGTGCATGATCTGCGCATGAGCATGCATCACATGCACGCTTGGACCCCCTGTGCATGTGCAAAGCTTTCTGCGCATGAGCAGAAGGTCAAAAACAGATTACTTCCTGGTTAAAAACAGGAAGTAACGATGTTCGGGCAGGTGGGTGGAGCCTTGCACTACCATCACTATAGGTTCTCCAAACCACGTGCCACTGCCGCTACCGGTTTGGCTGAACCAGTCCAAGCCGGTAGCATTTCACCCTTGTCTGCATGGCTGAATTAATAAGGGAAAAGCCAGCATACTGTGGAAGAAGGCAAGTTGTAGATATCAACTTTTGAAATATACTAAAAGTTACTTGGCAAGGAGACACCAATTCCTTCTACTTGACTAACAAATTCTCAGAATGCATATTTCCCCTCTCATTATTTCCTAAATCTCCACTAAAATAGCCATGGAGGCTTGGAAAAGATTGTCTCTCACTGTTTCCTCACTGGCATGTGCTGTCTATTTTGCATAGTGGTTAAGACATGAGGCTGGAAACCAGGAAACTCTGAATTCTAATCCTGCCTTAGGCAAAAATTCATCTGGGTGACTTGGGGCCAGCCATGCTCAGCTGTAGAAAAGGACCTGGCAAACTACTTCCCAAAATATTACCAAGAAAACTTCAGGGACTCTTCAGGCAATTGCTCAGAGTCAAGACTAACTTGAAAGCGCAAATTTATTCTTCTTTTCAGGTCACAGAGTTATGCTTTTTTCTTAAGCCCACCAACAGCACAATGCCTTCCAGAAAAGATCCGCATCTTTTACTTTATGAATGGTTATTTGTTGTGATAACCACCCATGTGCAATTTTTCATCTCACTTTGATGTAGTCTAGAGAGCTGCAGTAAAAAATAATAATAATATGGAAATCTTTTTATTTCTTTCCTGCTGGTGCAGTACATTATACAAAAGTCGAAAACAATCTGTTAGTGCATTACTTAACAGGAAATTGGTAGGAAGTCTGAAGATGACAATAACTTATTATTTCCCTATCTATTTCAGGAAGGCAGAGAATTCATTTTCCGCAGCTTTGGTTTACAATGAAGGTGCAATGAAATTACATTCTGCAATTAATTAGTAACAAGCCCCAAACATGAGACAAAGCTGTTGCAAAAAAATATGCCACATTTTCTCCCTTCAAATTAGGAAAGGGGATAAGAAAACAACAACAACTTGTCTTACAAAAGGATTCACTTCTGAATAGACATGAACTGGGCTGTGATCTAAATTATATACTTTACAATGAATTAGAATCATTTATGCTTCCCAAAATTGCTTTTGATGAGTTATTCAGATGATTCTCTCCCAACCAACTCTGGCCTGGTTTTTGGTTTTTCTCTTTTAATAAAATCATTCATTCTGTACTTCCTAGGATATAATTGTGTCTGCTATTAAACAAAGGGACATAAGCATTCCAATGAATTGAAATGCTGATAATATAGTAGATGACACATAAATGTGGTACAATGTACATCGTAAATTAATTTTAGAGTGAAATATGTGATCTGTCCATATGGATTGCATTCCAGCTGAGACAACCTAACACCGTAATGGTGACCTTTTCCAGACCGAGTGCCCAAAGCATGTGTGTGTGCCCAAACCCCCCAAATGCAATGTGCATGCAGCCCCTCCCCCGCACATGCCCACCCACAGCACATGTGTGTGTGCCTCCCACACCATGCATGTGCACCATCCCACATGCATCCCCCCATCTCATGCATGGCCCTCCACACATGCCCCACCCCCACACATGCATGGGAAACCCAACAACCAGCTAGCCAGCGGGAGGGGCATGCACATGTGTGATGGAGCTGAACTGGGGTGACAGCTCGCATGCCCACAGAGACGGCACTGCGTGCTACCTGTGGCATACATGCCATAGGTTCTCCATCACGCACCTAACACATACAGCTTTCTATTGTTCTTTTCTTCGAGATGAACAATTTGACGCACAACAATAAAGGCTTGCATCAAAAATTGCATAAAAATATGGAAGATGGCTTTGATTCAAATTGGTGAGATATCATACACTGGGGAGTGATGTGTTTGACTCCAAGAGTAATTTTGGTTTGCAGTCTCAGGATCTGGAAAAGCCAGAAGAGATTTTGCAAAGGTGCAAAACAAAGGGAAATACACAAACATTTTGAACTTGCAGGAAAAATGATAGAACAAAATAAAAGTGAATAGATTTGATGTCCGTATCAATCAGTTTTGTATTTTCAAAAGACAACTGGCTTAATATCTTCAAAAGTCAGTAAATTCCTGACATTTTGACACATGTGCTTCATAGAAGACAGCGAGAACAAAAAGTGACGTATGGTCAAAATTTAAACAGCTTTCATCCCAACCATTGCATGAGAAGTTTTCATAGTAGAAGTGAAGGTATGAGGATTCATTCAGTCTCCCTATTCTGCTGCCCTATTTAAATTTCTTTCAAATCAAACACCAATGCAAGAATCCTAGTCTTTTTCCTATAAAGAAAATTGTAGATGAAGATTTTTAAAAGATATTTTTTAAGAATTACTTTTCATACACATTTCTTCTGGAGGCTCTTGCTTTCTGTAGCTGGCACTTGAACAACCTTCTGAGCACTAAATACCGTATTTTTCAGACTATAAGACGCTCCAGACTATAAAATGCACCTAGCTTTTGGGGAGGAAAACAAGGGGAAAAAGATCTGCCTCTGCCTCCCAGCATCCATCCGGTATTATCTGACCTGTTTGCCACAGCCCATTTACTGCCGCCCGTTCACCACCGTCTATTCGGCACAGCCTATTTACCACCACCTGTTCGCTGCCGCCCATTTGCCACCGCCACCCATTTGCCACCACCATCCATTCGCCACTACCACCACCTGTTTGTTGCTATCGTCACAGCCCATTCTAGAACAACTGATCAGTGCCGCACCAACCAGCCTGCCCCCTGCCACAATATTCGGAGTATAAGACACAGAGACATTTCCACCCACTTTTTTTGGGGTGGGGGGGGGAGAAGTGTATCTTATACTCCAAAAAATACAATATATGGTATGTTGAATTCACATGAGAACCCCAAATCCAATTTGCAGTTATATTAGGCCTCTGCACAACTTCAGAGGAATGTGTTGATTTAGAGACACTTCGGTTGAAACATCCTCATGAAGCAGCTTTGCAAACTGGGAAGGTTTTCAAGACCTGCAAAAAAGATTTGTAAACTTGTCCCAAAGGTGCTTTTTTCAGGAGGCAACTGGACTTCTTTGTTTTTTTCTTTTGAAGACATTTTGTTTCTCATCCAAGAAGCTTCTTCAGCTTTGACAAGAAAGTGGAAAATGGAAGGATTTATATCTTAAAGGGTTCTACAACATTTTAGGTTGACTTGACCCTGTTTGTGAAAAGTAAATATTAAAGGTGTGGAAGCAGAATTGCCTCTGAAATTTGGTGGGAATAAATGGGGTCGTTTGAAGGTTTTTGAAGAATGTAATGATGAAACAGTTAAAGCAAATCTCTTTAACACATTCTTTGTCTCAGTCTTTGTTAACAGTAATGGCTCATACTCAACATTTCCCAGTCGTACCAACAATAATTACAACGATCTAACACAGAAGATAATGTTGAAAAGGCCCTTCACAAACTGAAACCATCTCTATCTATTGGACCTAATGGTCTATGTGCATACTTCTTAAAAAAGCTGTCCACTGTTATAGCAGAACCCCTAAGCATAATCTTTGAAAAGTCTTTCAGGACCAGCTCCCTTCCCAAACTATGGTCACTAGCCACAGTTATCCCTGTCTTTAAAAAAGGAGACCCCAGCCTAGTTGAAAATTACAGACCAATTTCCTTATGCTGTGTCACCTGCAAAGTAATGGAATCAATCATCAACCAATCCATCACCATCCACCTAGAAACAAGCAACCTACTCTCTAATAAACGATTTGATTTCAAAAAAAATTTATCCTGTAATTTACAATTTCTTCACTGCAAAAACATATGGACTACAAATCTTGATCAGGGCAAAGCAATAGATGCAATTTACATAGACTTCTGTAAAGCTTTTGACTCAGTGGTACATGACAAACTTCTTCTAAAACTAAAATCCTACGGCATCTCCGGACCCCTCCATAATTGGATAACAGCGTTCCTGTCAAACAGACAACAAGTGGTCAAAATAGGCAGTGCCTTATCAAATCCTGCTACTGCCAATAGCGGTGTCCCCCAAGGCAGCATTCTAGGACCAACACTCTTCATATTATACATTAATGACCTCTGTGAACATATTACAAGTAATTGTGTTCTCTTAGCCGATGATGTTAAACTATTAACACTACCAATAATATGGCTACCCTTCAAAAAGACCTTGACTTTGTGTTGGAATGCTCAAAAATTTGGCAACTTCAAATCTCAACCAGCAAATGCTCTGTCTTACACATTGGAAAAAAGAATCAGAACACTAAATACAAGTGTGATGGACATTACCTTGTAGATGACCCTCACCCCGTCAAAGACATTGGAGTTTTCAAATCAAACAATCTAAGTGCCAAAGCCCACTGCAACTACATCGCCAAAAAGGCTTTAAGAGTTGTAAACTTAATCTTGCATAGCTTCTTCTCCAGAAAGATTACACTACCAACCAGAGCATACAAAAAATTTGCTAGACCAATTCTCGAATACAGCCCGCCTGTCTGGAACCCACACCTCTTTTCGGACATTAATACAATTGAGCGTGTCCAGAAATATTTTACAAGAAGAGTTCTCCACTCCTCTGATCATAACAAAATACCTTATGCCACCAGACTTGAAATCCTGGGTTTAGAAAATTTAGAACTCCACCGCCTTCGGCATGACTTGAGTTTAACTCATAGAATCATCTGCTACAACATTCTTCCTGTTGAAGACTACTTCAGTTTCAATCACAACAATACACGAGCACACAATAGATTTAAACTTGAAGTGAACCGCTCCAATCTTGATTGCAGAAAATATGACTTCAGTAACAGAGTTATTAATGCCTGGAATGCACTACCTGACTCTGTGGTCTCTTCCCAAAATCCCAAAATCTTTAACCAAAAACTATCTACTATTGACCTCACCCCATTCCTAAGAGGTCTGTAAGGGGCATGCACAAGAGCACCAGTGTGCCTACCATTCCTGTCCTAATGTTCCCTTTGATTGCATCCAATTTGTATAGTTTTTTCATGCTTATACTTATATATACTGTTCTGACAAATAAATAAATAAATATAAATAAATAAATAAATAAATAAAAGGTTGCCTCTCCCCTTAGTTTTCCTTTAAAGCTTGCCACTGATCTGCATCCATGAAGAAGCTTCACCTTTGCTTCCTATATTCTAAATGGTCATTGGAACCTATAGTGATCAGGTAATTATGGAATTGTGTGTGGGTGTATGTATGTATACAGTATGTGTGTATGTATCAGTAGTGGTATTCACTTACCTTCGCTACCAGTTCGGAACTGTGAGCGTGTGCACTTGCGCTCACTTCGCTCACAGTGCTTCTGCGTAAGCACAGAGCATCCACGATGACATCCAAGTGGGTGGGTGGAGCCTCCCGCCACTACCAGTTCACCCAAACTGGGGCGAACCGGTAGAAACCCACCACTCTGTGTGTGTGTGTGTGTGTGTAGAAAGAGAGAGAACAAGAACAAGAAATCAGAGGAAAAAGTTTTCAAACGTAAATGACTCTCAGTACTTCTCTTTTGGAAGTCCTTAAATAATTGTTTTACTCTCTGTGGGAAACAATGCAGGAGAAAAATACAATTTGCTTTATTTCAGAAAATAAAGATTTCTACAACTCTGTTTTACACGATATTCTCATGCTGTGTGAGAAAGGTCTTCCAGTACTTGGGAAGAAAGCAAGAAGAACCTAAATGAAGACACTCTGTATGGGGCAAAAGGCAAAGGACACAAAGCTATTGGAAGGCAAAGGTGGCAGCGGACCATAAGGATCATATTTTACATATTCCATTTCAGAAAATGAAATACACCTGCCTGAAAGGTTCTAGTTTATAAAAGTGTCTTACTAATGCACATACTTCTCTATCTCTATGTTATTACATACTTGACATATTAATAGCTAGTAGGAATGAATAGCCACCCAATGGATGAAAGCCAACTATAGTGCAATACCCACAGATCAAGTTATTTTTAAGTGTGAGATAATGCAATGAATCCATATGTGTGTGTGTGTGTGTGTGTGTGTGTGTGTGTGTGTGTGTGTGTGTAAATAGTCTTGCTGGCATCTTGTGGCATGCAGCTAAGAAAGATCTTAGGAGTTTTTTAAAAGAGCGTTTTAATCGGTTTTTAAGGGGAGGGAGGGTTAGGGTGGGTTTGGGGGAAAACCCACCAGGGGGAGGGACGGGGATATGGCCAGATCCTGCGAAGGCTCGCATCGTTACTAGCTTGGGTTCGGGGATGGGGGTGAAGGTGGACGCTCGGTTCCATGAGGGTCATTTCATTAGCACGGTAACTGGGAGAGGCAGATATAGTGGAAGCGGGGGACCATATCATGTTAGGGGAGTGCGTGAACGTTATCTGCGAACGATCCCGTGCTCCGGTCCCTCTGTCTTTTCCCGTTCCCCAAGTGGTTAGGATCCTCAGAGTCTGGACCTTTGGCTGATGTTGTGCAATGCCAGGTTGCGAATAAAGCCCCCCTTATTCACGATCTTATACGGGAGGAGGGTGCGGATCTGTGAGGCATTTCCGAGACCTGGTTGGGCACAGAAGGGGGGGTGCCCCTGGTTCAAATGTGCCCACCAGGTTTCCGTGCATTTCATCAGCCGAGGGCCCAGGGTAGGGGTGGTGGGGTGGCGGTTATTATTAACGAGGGTCTTCGACCGAGGGAGGTCACTGTTCCACAGAGAGCAGGATGTGAGTCCCTCTTTGTGAGATGGGGTCAGGGGATAGAGGTGGGTTTGGGGAAAACCCACCAGGGAGGGACGGGATATGGCCAGATCCTGTGAAGGCTCGCGTCGTTACTAGCTTGGGTTCGGGGATGGGGTGAAGGTGGACGCTCGGTTCCATGAGGTCATTTCATTAGCACGGTAACTGGGAGGCAGATATGGTGGAAGCGGACCATAAGGATCATATTTTACATATTCCATTTCAGAAAATGAAATACACCTGCCTGAAAGGTTCTAGTTTATAAAAGTGTCTTACTACTGCAATGCTCTCTACATGGGGCTTCCTTTGAAGAGCACCTGAAGACTTCAATTAGTTCAGAATGCGGCCACGCGGGTGATAGAGGGAGTGACTCGTTGCTCCCATATAACACCTCTCCTGTGCAGGCTGCACTGGCTTCCGGTGGTCTTTCGGGTGCAATTCAAAGTGTTAGTTACCACCTTTAAAGCACTCCATGGCATAGGACCGGGTTACTTATGGGACCGCCTGCTGCTACTGGCGATCTCCCATCGACCAGTGCGCTCCCATAGGGAGGTTCTCCTTGGGGTGCCGTCGGCCAGTCAACGTTGGCTAGCGACACCCAGGGGGAGGGCCTTCTCTGTGGGGGCACCAACCCTCTGGAACACGCTACCACCAGGTATCCGTCAACTCCCTGATCTTCGGACCTTTCGACGCGAGCTGAAAACATTTCTGTTTCACCGTGCAGGACTGGCCTAGTGGGGTTTTAATAAGGGGTTTTATTGGTTTTAAGTTCTTCAATCAACTCTAAATTTTCCTTTGTATTAATTGATTTTACTTTGACTGTAAACCGCCCTGAGTCCTTTGGGAGAAGGGCGGTATAGAAATTGAAACAACAACAACAACAACAACAACAACAACAACAACAACAACAACAACAACAACAATAATAATAATAATAATAATAATAATAATAATAATAATAATAATCTTCTTCTTCTTATTCGCCTTTATGAAGACAGACAGATTTAATGGACTGGAGTCCTTTGATCATATGTACCCTGAAAATAACATCAAAAATAAAAGCTATCAGGCTGATCCCATCCATCAGTCAGACAAGTCCATCGATCACCTACTTTCCCACTCTTTCTTACTTCAGTTCCTAAATTTAGACTGTTTGGGCGTTGCCGATGAATCCATATGTGTGTGTGTAAATAGTCTTGCTGGCATCTTGTGGCATGCAGCTAAGAAAGATCTTAGGGTTTTTAAAGAGCGTTTTAATCGGTTTTAAGGGAGGGAGGTTAGGGTGGGTTTGGGGAAAACCCACCAGGGGAGGGACGGGATATGGCCAGATCCTGTGAAGGCTCGCGTCGTTACTAGCTTGGGTTCGGGATGGGCTGGACACAGATTGGGTAGTCTCAGATGGGATGATGGAGGTGGATCTTGAGGCTGTCATCTGGGAGGAGTTTGACACTGTGGCTCCCGATGACATGGACAGGATAATGAGGAGGCTGAATGCAACCACATGTTTATTGGATCCGTGTCCCTCCTGGCTGGTACTGGCCACACAGGAGGTTACACGAGGCTGGCTTCAGGGAATTGTTAATGCTTCTCTGAGAGAGGGTGTCTTCCCTAAGACCTTGAAAGAGGCTGTGGTGAGACCCCTCCTCAAGAAGCCCTCCTGGACCCAGCTATTTTGGGTAATTATCCAGTCTCCAACCTTCGCTTTGTGGCGAAGGTTGTAGAGAGTGCTGTGGCGCGACAGCTACCCCAATACCTGGATGAAACTATAGTGCAATACCACAGATCAAGTTATTTTTAAGTGTGAGATAATGCAATGAATCCATATGTGTGTGTGTAAATAGTCTTGCTGGCATCTTGTGGCATGCAGCTAAGAAAGATCTTAGGGTTTTTAAAGAGCGTTTTAATCGGTTTTAAGGGAGGGAGGTTAGGGTGGGTTTGGGGAAAACCCACCAGGGGAGGGACGGGATATGGCCAGATCCTGTGAAGGCTCGCGTCGTTACTAGCTTGGGTTCGGGATGGGCTGGACACAGATTGGGTAGTCTCAGATGGGATGATGGAGGCGGATCTTGAGGCTGTCATCTGGGAGGAGTTTGACACTGTGGCTCCCGATGACATGGACAGGATACTGAAGACTTAACTCAAGATTTAAATCGTAACATTTCTTCAAGCCTTCACAAACCCCCTATGATGACATCATAACCCCACAGGAGTCCACGGGCCACAGGTTGAGAACTACTACTCCAGGACATCTACGTACATATGCATCCACAGTTGATCTGAGATATCTTCAACCCACAGATTTAATATGGTCTTTCCGATCAGCCCATCTAATTTCAGGACTCCAAGTAGTCCAAATGACAATTGGGACTGGGATTTTCATTGCTAATTAAAGTGTGATGTTGTATGACCACATCACTTAGCTGCAATGATCCCAGCAAGTCTCTGTTGTTGTAATCCCAGGACTGTATGGATTGTTAAGCGAGGTCCCCATGGGATCACATCTTGTGACTTCCTGCAAAGTCAATGAAACCAGCTGGAAGCTGCAAGTCCTGCGTGGCTTGCAACCCAGGTGGATGAGTGCTATGAAGTGCTATGGTAAGTAACACAATGTGAGTGTGGGCAGAGGAGGCAGTGCAGTATCCTACAAGGATGCAGCTAGGGAAGAGGGTCCTATGGCAGCTGGACAGGTTTCTAAGTGCAGCTGGGCAGGTATGCACTACAGAGTGCCAATGGGGTAGGATCGGTGGTGGGTTTCTACTGGCTCACCCCAGTTTGGGCGAACCAGTAGTGGTGGTGGTGGACATCATCACAGACGCTCTGCACTTGTCCAGAAGGTTCTATGCCTGCACAGACGTGCAGAAGCTCCACGTGCAAGCGAGTGAAGCAAATGCACATGCACACTCTTGGTTCTGAACTGGTAGCGAAGGTAAGAGGAACCCACTACTGGGTAGGATGGGTGTTCTATCTGGGTACTTGCAACAGAGCATCAGAGCCCTGTATTCTGTAGCAAATTTTTTGTAAGAAAAAATGGCAGGAGCAACATACAGGAATGACTTGCAAACTTCTCTGCCATTTTCCCTATTGATTTTGCTTGTGGGAAACTGGCAGGGAATGTCCCAAGTGGCAACCACATGTTTATTGGATCCGTGTCCCTCCTGGCTGGTACTGGCCACACAGGAGGTTACACGAGGCTGGCTTCAGGGAATTGTTAATGCTTCTCTGAGAGGGTGTCTTCCTACAGCCTTGAAAGAGGCTGTGGTGAGACCCCTTCTCAAGAAGCCCTCCCTGGATCCAGCTGTTTTATCGAACTACCGTCCAGTCTCCAACCTTCGTTTTGTGGCGAAGGTTGTTGAGAGTGTGGTAGCGCATCAACTTCCTGAGTACCTGGATGAAACTCTCTATCTGGACCCATCCCAGTCCGGCTTCCGGCCTAGGTACAGCACTGAAACGGCTTTGGTCGCGTTGGTGGATGATCTCTAGAGGGCCCGGGACAGAGGCTGTTCTTCTGACCTGGTCCTATTAGATCTTTCAGCGGCTTTTGATACCATCGACCATGGTATCTTGAGGCTGTCATCTGGGAGGAGTTTGACACTGTGGCTCCCGATGACATGGACAGGATAATGAGGAGGCTGAATGCAACCACATGTTTATTGGATCCGTGTCCCTCCTGGCTGGTACTGGCCACACAGGAGGTTACACAAGGCTGGCTTCAGGGAATTGTTAATGCTTCTCTGAGAGAGGGTGTCTTCCCTAAGACCTTGAAAGAGGCTGTGGTGAGACCCCTTCTCAAGAAGCCCTCCCTGGATCCAGCTGTTTTATCGAACTACCGTCCAGTCTCCAACCTTCGTTTTGTGGCGAAGGTTGTTGAGAGTGTGGTAGCGCATCAACTTCCTGAGTACCTGGATGAAACTCTCTATCTGGACCCATTCCAGTCCGGCTTCCGGCCTAGGTACAGCACTGAAACGGCTTTGGTCGCGTTGGTGGATGATCTCTAGAGGGCCCGGGACAGAGGCTGTTCTTCTGTCCTGGTGCTATTAGATCTTTCAGCGGCTTTTGATACCATTGACCATGGTATCTTGCTGCGGCGGCTGGAGGGGCTGGGAGTGGGAGGCACTGTTTTTCGGTTGTTCTCCTCCTTCCTCTCTGACCGGTCGCAGACGGTGTTGGCAGGGGGGCAGAGATCGACCGCGAGGCGCCTCTTATGTGGGGTGCCCCAGGGGTCGCTTCTCTCGCCTCTCCTGTTCAATATCTATATGAAGCTGCTGGGTGAGATCATCCGTGGTTTTGGGGTGCGGTGTCATCTGTATGCTGATGATACGCAGTTGTACATTTCCACCCCTAACCATCCCAGTGAAGCCATTGAGGTGATGTCCCATTGTCTGGAGGCCGTGCGGGTCTGGATGGGGAAAAACAGGCTCCGACTCAAGACCGAGTGGCTGTGGATGCCGGCGTCCCGGTATAATCAGCTGAGGCCATCACTGTCTGTGGGGGACGAGTCATTGGCCCCCACAGAGAAGGTCCGCAATCTGGGCGTCCTTCTGGATGCACGACTGTCGTTAGAAGAGCATTTGATGGCCATCGCCAGGGGAGCTTTTTATCAGGTCCGCCTGATACGCCAGTATCAGGCTGCCTTCTTACACCGGGATTCCTTGTGCACAGTCACTCACGCCCTCGTCACTTCCCGTTTGGACTACTGCAATGCTCTCTACATGGGGCTTCCCTTGAAGAGCACCTGAAGACTTCAATTAGTTCAGAATGCGGCCACGCGGGTGATAGAGGGAGCGACTCGTTGCTCCCATATAACACCTCTCCTGTGCAGGCTGCACTGGCTTCCGGTGGTCTTTCGGGTGCAATTCAAAGTGTTAGTTACCACCTTTAAAGCGCTCCATGGCATAGGACCGGGTTACTTATGGGACCGCCTGCTGCTACTGGCGATCTCCCATCGACCAGTGCGCTCCCATAGGGAGGTTCTCCTTGGGGTGCCGTTGGCCAGTCAACGTTGGCTGGCGACACCCAGGGGGAGGGCCTTCTCTGTGGGGCCACCAACCCTCTGGAACACGCTACCACCAGGTATCCGTCAACTCCCTGATCTTCGGACCTTTCGACGCGAGCTGAAAACATTTCTGTTTCACCGTGCAGGACTGGCCTAGTGGGGTTTTAATAAGGGGTTTTATTGGTTTTAAGTTCTTCAATCAACTCTAAATTTTCCTTTGTATTAATTGATTTTACTTTGACTGTAAACCGCCCTGAGTCCTTTGGGAGAAGGGCGGTATAGAAATTGAAACAACAACAACAACAACAACAACAACAACAACAATAATAATAATAATAATAATAATAATAATAATAATAATAATAATAATAATAATCTTCTTCTTCTTATTCGCCTTTATGAAGACAGACAGATTTAATGGACTGGAGTCCTTTGATCATATGTACCCTGAAAATAACATCAAAAATAAAAGCTATCAGGCTGATCCCATCCATCAGTCAGACAAGTCCATCGATCACCTACTTTCCCACTCTTTCTTACTTCAGTTCCTAAATTTAGACTGTTTGGGCGTTGCCGATGAATCCATAATAACTTAATTTAAGATGCTACACTAAAAAGCTCTAGGATAGTGGTTCTCAACCTGTTCTTCACCATAGATCCTCTTTAAATACCTTTTGGCAATGTTGTTACAGTGGGCTCTGGCACATAGATCTTTAGAAATGAGTACTCCAAGGTCCTTGACAGAGTGAGGGTCATCTATAAGGTCATGTTCATGTAATTTGTATTTTATGTTTGTTTGGTTTTTTTTTTGTCAATGTGCAAGAAAGAGCATTTGTTGGTTGAGATTTGAAGTTGCCACTTGTTAGACCAATCTGACACATAGTCCAGGTCTTTTTGAAGGGTAGTTGCATTGTCGGTGGGGTTGAATACCCCTCCCACCCCAAAAAAAAGTTTGGAAAAAAATGTGTTGGGTTTCTCATGAAAAAAGGTGTGTTTTTTTTCCTAAGTACACTGAGATTTATATGTCTTTTGAAACCTGGTGGGCGCTTTTTTTTTTTAAACAGATTTTTGGCCAACAAGACATTCAACACTTAACCATAGATCAATTTATGTTATGTTTTTTATCCATGTGCTTTTCTTGGTAAAAAAAAATACTGGAGTAGTTTACATTGCCTTCTCTTGCTCATATGGACTGACATCTTTGTATTGGCACAAAAGTGATTGTATGCCACTGGCATCTTTCTATACTGCTATTGCTCTACATAGATACCTATTTCCTTCAAATGGGCATCTGGGATGACTTTAAAGCCTTGGGTAATTCTGCTGGGCATATAGACTGTTGGCATGAACACCCAGCTTTTTACTCTTAACTATTTGAAGTATCTTGTCTAGCAGTGTTAAGGTCTTTTATATATATATATATATGTAAATAAAAGAAAAAGTACATAAACAAAGCACATTTAAAGCAATTAAAATACCAAAAAGGAAAAGAAAAGTAAGGGAAGGGAAGAGAAGGGAAGGGAAGGGAAGGGAAGGGAAGGGAAGGAAAGGAAAGGAAAGGAAAGGAAAGGAAAGGAAAGGAAAGGAAAGGAGACAGAAATTTATTTCCCCCTTTAGATTCATATAGTAATTCTAAATATTTATAAACATTTAGGCTCTCTTAGAAGCCAGACTGTAAATGATGCTATTTGTCATGCTGCATGATATTTGTATGCGTGGGAATATTCTTGCTTAAATTTAGTTAACTTCTATTCTGTATATACACTACTTTTGCCATTGATGTTTACTGTCCGAGTTTAAGTTTCCAATCAGATATTGTCAGGATTGTATTTTTCTTGACCCATTGAGAGAAATTCATTCTTGCTGCTGTAAGCATATCTCACATTAAATTATTATGTTTTTAAAATGTCTAGCACATGCATGTTTTGCTTCAATATGCATTATTATATACATTCATTTATAGGGCATGGAGCTGTGTGTGTGTATGTGTGTGTGTGTGTGTGTGTGTTGATTGCAAATTTATTAAATACCATTAAGTTGGTGATGACTCTTAACAATCACAGTACTACCCCTAAGACTGATGATGTTATCTCGTTTGATGAGCATCTTCCTCAATATATATTCAGGACATAAACCAGGTAAATGAAGAGAGTATATACAGTCTTTGCTGACTTTGAATCTGTGTTGCCATGTATTGTTTGGATTATGACTTGGTATCCTATGCATAGCTTTCTATTGAGGACAATGTGGTGGGATTCCCATTCTTCTAAGGACATCCCAGTTTGGCATGGTCAACACAATGGAAGGCCTTTCTATAATCAATAATGCATATTTTGACTTCTTTTTTGTATCTTTTAATTTCCCCAATTTCCTAGCACACATCATCAATATCTTATTTCTTTTCTAAGATCAATTTATACATTTTGACATATGTTTGAAGTACTTTTGGGACTCTAATCTGTGTTGATCCAAAGTATATAACATAATACAATTCATAAAAATTTGACAAGATAGATATGTAATCCAATTCATCTACAAGCTCAAGGGATATATTTTCTATACAACTGTATAAATGTTTCTCAGTCATTCATGAAATCAAAGGCTACAGTTACAGACATGAGGATGGATAGCCCGATTAGCTATTTCAAGACAAATCTTATCAAGAGGGATGTGCTGAGATAAAGTCAAGAAGTTAACAACAACAACAACAACAACAACCAACCAATTGTAACAGGAGAGAAGAGAGAGGTGAGATGAGAAAGTATCTAGATGCAAAAACAAAACCATGTAGGAAAATAAATACTAACTGAATTATAATCAAGTATCCTGGAACATGTATTTTGGATTAAAACATGCTTTAGTTCATGGAGACTGAGTTGAATAAGCTATCTAGAAACTCAATAGACGAAGAAAATCCTCCAACCAGGAATGTTGGCCCCTGGTCTTTATATTATCTATCTGTAGTTTCTGTGTGTGTGTGTGTGTGTGTGTGTGTGTGTGTGTGTGTGTGTGTGTGTGTGTGTGTGTGTGTGTGTGTGTGTGTGTGTGTGTGTGTGTGTGTGTGTGTGTGTGTGTGTGTGTGTGTGTGTGTGTGTGTGTGTGTGTGTGTGTGTGTGTGTGTGTGTGTGTGTGTGTGTGTGTGTGTGTGTGTGTGTGTGTGTGTGTGTGTGTGTGTGTGTGTGTGTGTGTGTGTGTGTGTGTGTGTGTGTGTGTGTGTGTGTGTGTGTGTGTGTGTGTGTGTGTGTGTGTGTGTGTGTGTGTGTGTGTGTGTGTGTGTGTGTGTGTGTGTGTGTGTGTGTGTGTGTGTGTGTGTGTGTGTGTGTGTGTGTGTGTGTGTGTGTGTGTGTGTGTGTGTGTGTGTGTGTGTGTGTGTGTGTGTGTGTGTGTGTGTGTGTGTGTGTGTGTGTGTGTGTGTGTGTGTGTGTGTGTGTGTGTGTGTGTGTGTGTGTGTGTGTGTGTGTGTGTGTGTGTGTGTGTGTGTGTGTGTGTGTGTGTGTGTGTGTGTGTGTGTGTGTGTGTGTGTGTGTGTGTGTGTGTGTGTGTGTGTGTGTGTGTGTGTGTGTGTGTGTGTGTGTGTGTGTGTGTGTGTGTGTGTGTGTGTGTGTGTGTGTGTGTGTGTGTGTGTGTGTGTGTGTGTGTGTGTGTGTGTGTGTGTGTGTGTGTGTGTGTGTGTGTGTGTGTGTGTGTGTGTGTGTGTGTGTGTGTGTGTGTGTGTGTGTGTGTGTGTGTGTGTGTGTGTGTGTGTGTGTGTGTGTGTGTGTGTGTGTGTGTGTGTGTGTGTGTGTGTGTGTGTGTGTGTGTGTGTGTGTGTGTGTGTGTGTGTGTGTGTGTGTGTGTGTGTGTGTGTGTGTGTGTGTGTGTGTGTGTGTGTGTGTGTGTGTGTGTGTGTGTGTGTGTGTGTGTGTGTGTGTGTGTGTGTGTGTGTGTGTGTGTGTGTGTGTGTGTGTGTGTGTGTGTGTGTGTGTGTGTGTGTGTGTGTGTGTGTGTGTGTGTGTGTGTGTGTGTGTGTGTGTGTGTGTGTGTGTGTGTGTGTGTGTGTGTGTGTGTGTGTGTGTGTGTGTGTGTGTGTGTGTGTGTGTGTGTGTGTGTGTGTGTGTGTGTGTGTGTGTGTGTGTGTGTGTGTGTGTGTGTGTGTGTGTGTGTGTGTGTGTGTGTGTGTGTGTGTGTGTGTGTGTGTGTGTGTGTGTGTGTGTGTGTGTGTGTGTGTGTGTGTGTGTGTGTGTGTGTGTGTGTGTGTGTGTGTGTGTGTGTGTGTGTGTGTGTGTGTGTGTGTGTGTGTGTGTGTGTGTGTGTGTGTGTGTGTGTGTGTGTGTGTGTGTGTGTGTGTGTGTGTGTGTGTGTGTGTGTGTGTGTGTGTGTGTGTGTGTGTGTGTGTGTGTGTGTGTGTGTGTGTGTGTGTGTGTGTGTGTGTGTGTGTGTGTGTGTGTGTGTGTGTGTGTGTGTGTGTGTGTGTGTGTGTGTGTGTGTGAAATGAATGAGAAGCCCTCATAGCATCTTGTGCCATTTCCATTCAGGACAATAGAGCTGCTGCAAAAGATGCTGATAGAAAATTAGGTTGGAAAATCACTTTGTAAGAAAAAATGGCAGGAGCAACATACAGGAATGACTTGCAAACTTCTCTGCCATTTTCCCTATTGATTTTGCTTGTGGGAAACTGGCAGGGAATGTCCCAAGTGGCAACCACATGACTACAGGATGCTCCAAATGTTGCAGTTTCATGTCATTGGCCAAGCACTCAAATTGTGTCCAAGTGACCGTGGTTGTTGAGATGGCTGGAACTTCAAAAACTGGTCCAAACTACCACCCATTCAATAAGTGTGAATGGGGTGAGGTCAACAGTAGGCAGTTTAAGCTTAAAGTTTTGGAGCTTTGGGGAAGAAACTACAGAGTCAGGTAGTGCATTCCAGGCATTGACCACTCTGTAACTGAAGTCATATTTTCTGCAATCGAGTTTGGAGCAGTTTACCTTGAGTTTGTATCTATTATTTGCTTGTGTATTGTTGTGATTGAAGCTGAAGTAGTCTTTGACAGATAGGAAATTGTGGCAGATAATTTTATGTACTATGCATTAGGTCAGACTGAAGTTGGCATAGTTCTAAGTTGTCTAAGCCCAAAATTTGGAGTCTGGTAGCATAAGGTATTTTATTGCAGAATGAGGAATGTAGGACTCTTCTCGTAAAATATCTCTGGACTCTCTCGATTGTATTTATGTCCGATATGCAATGCAGGTTCCAGACAGATGAACTATATTCAAGAACTGGTCTAGCAAATGTTTTGTATGCTCTGGTTAGTAGTACAATATTACTAGAGAAGAAGCTATGCAAGATTAGGTTAGTAACTCTTAATACCTTTTTGGCAATGTTGTTACAGTGGGCTCTGGCACATAGATCTTTAGAAATGAGTACTCCAAGGTCCTTGACAGAGTGAGGGTCATCTATAAGGTCATGTTCATGTAATTTGTATTTATGTCCGATATGCAATGCAGGTTCCAGACAGATGAACTATATTCAAGAACTGGTCTAGCAAATGTTTTGTATGCTCTGGTTAGTAGTACAATATTACTAGAGAAGAAGCTATGCAAGATTAGGTTAGTAACTCTTAATACCTTTTTGGCAATGTTGTTACAGTGGGCTCTGGCACATAGATCTTTAGAAATGAGTACTCCAAGGTCCTTGACAGAGTGAGGTCATCTATAAGGTCATGTTCATGTAATTTGTATTTATGTCCGATATGCAATGCAGGTTCCAGACAGATGAACTATATTCAAGAACTGGTCTAGCAAATGTTTTGTATGCTCTGGTTAGTAGTACAATATTACTAGAGAAGAAGCTATGCAAGATTAGGTTAGTAACTCTTAATACCTTTTGGCAATGTTGTTACAGTGGGCTCTGGCACATAGATCTTTAGAAATGAGTACTCCAAGGTCCTTGACAGAGTGAGGTCATCTATAAGGTCATGTTCATGTAATTTGTATTTATGTCCGATATGCAATGCAGGTTCCAGACAGATGAACTATATTCAAGAACTGGTCTAGCAAATGTTTTGTATGCTCTGGTTAGTAGTACAATATTACTAGAGAAGAAGCTATGCAAGATTAGGTTAGTAACTCTTAATACCTTTTGGCAATGTTGTTACAGTGGGCTCTGGCACATAGATCTTTAGAAATGAGTACTCCAAGGTCCTTGACAGAGTGAGGTCATCTATAAGGTCATGTTCATGTAATTTGTATTTATGTCCGATATGCAATGCAGGTTCCAGACAGATGAACTATATTCAAGAACTGGTCTAGCAAATGTTTTGTATGCTCTAGTTAGTAGTACAATATTACTAGAGAAGAAGCTATGCAAGATTAGGTTAGTAACTCTTAATACCTTTTGGCAATGTTGTTACAGTGGGCTCTGGCACATAGATCTTTAGAAATGAGTACTCCAAGGTCCTTGACAGAGTGAGGTCATCTATAAGGTCATGTTCATGTAATTTGTATTTATGTCCGATATGCAATGAAGTTATTTAAATAGTTTTCTTTCAGCTCATAGTGTTGATGGGGGAAAACAGTAATGATGGTCACTGGAGTGACTGTGTGTTACTCTCAAATTATACACTAAGAAATGGTTTTAGTTTCACCCCCAAGGAAACACAACATATTAACCATTAGCTGCAATTGTTATTAAGTACAATTACTAACTAGCTCTTCTGTGTTCAGAGACAGCATAATTCTGAAGAATAGAGGCTTGGGAGTGTGTTCTGCATCGTTTGCTTCTTGGCATCCAATTGGAGTCAGCAGAACTGCCAATTTTATTTTTGCTCTGTTTTTCATTCTTACTAGCCGCAAATCCAGCTCTTCCTTTGTATCTCATCACTTTACAAATGCGACCCTCCCTTTTGTTTTCTTTTGTTTATTTATCAAGCATATATAAGATAATAGGTAAAAGTATAAACATAATTTGAATACATGAAAAGAGTAAGAGTAAAAAGGGACATTAGGACAGGGACGGTAGGCCCGCAGGTGCACTTATGCATGCCCTTTACAGACCTCTTAGGAATGGGGTGAGGTCAACAGTAGGCAGTTTAAGCTTAAAGTTTTGGAGCTTTGGGGAAGAAACTACAGAGTCAGGTAGTGCATTCCAGGCATTGACCACTCTGTAACTGAAGTCATATTTTCTGCAATCGAGTTTGGAGCAGTTTACCTTGAGTTTGTATCTATTATTTGCTTGTGTATTGTTGTGATTGAAGCTGAAGTAGTCTTTGACAGATAGGAAATTGTGGCAGATAATTTTATGTACTATGCATTAGGTCAGACTGAAGTTGGCATAGTTCTAAGTTGTCTAAGCCCAAAATTTGGAGTCTGGTAGCATAAGGTATTTTATTGCAGAATGAGGAATGTAGGACTCTTCTCGTAAAATATCTCTGGACTCTCTCGATTGTATTTATGTCCGATATGCAATGCAGGTTCCAGACAGATGAACTATATTCAAGAACTGGTCTAGCAAATGTTTTGTATGCTCTGGTTAGTAGTACAATATTACTAGAGAAGAAGCTATGCAAGATTAGGTTAGTAACTCTTAATACCTTTTTGGCAATGTTGTTACAGTGGGCTCTGGCACATAGATCTTTAGAAATGAGTACTCCAAGGTCCTTGACAGAGTGAGGGTCATCTATAAGGTCATGTTCATGTAATTTGTATTTTATGTTTGTTTGTTTTTTTTTTTTGGTCAATGTGCAAGAAAGAGCATTTGTTGGTTGAGATTTGAAGTTGCCACTTGTTAGACCAATCTGACACATAGTCCAGGTCTTTTTGAAGGGTAGTTGCATTGTCGGTGGGGTTGAATACCCCTCCCACCCCAAAAAAAAGTTTGGAAAAAAATGTGTTGGGTTTCTCATGAAAAAAGGTGTTTTTTTTTCCTAAGTACACTGAGATTTATATGTCTTTTGAAACCTGGTGGGCGCTTTTTTTTTTTAAACAAGACATTCAACACTTAACCATAGATCAATTTATGTTATGTTTTTTATCCATGTGCTTTTCTTGGTAAAAAAAAATACTGGAGTAGTTTACATTGCCTTCTCTTGCTCATATGGACTGACATCTTTGTATTGGCACAAAAGTGATTGTATGCCACTGGCATCTTTCTATACTGCTATTGCTCTACATAGATACCTATTTCCTTCAAATGGGCATCTGGGATGACTTTAAAGCCTTGGGTAATTCTGCTGGGCATATAGACTGTTGGCATGAACACCCAGCTTTTTACTCTTAACTATTTGAAGTATCTTGTCTAGCAGTGTTAAGGTCTTTTATATATATATATATATATATATGTAAATAAAAGAAAAAGTACATAAACAAAGCACATTTAAAGCAATTAAAATACCAAAAAGGAAAAGAAAAGTAAGGGAAGGGAAGGGAAGGGAAGGGAAGGGAAGGAAAGGAAAGGAAAGGAAAGGAAAGGAAAGGAAAGGAAAGGAAAGGAAAGGAAAGGAAAGGAAAGGAAAGGAGACAGAAATTTATTTCCCCCTTTAGATTCATATAGTAATTCTAAATATTTATAAACATTTAGGCTCTCTTAGAAGCCAGACTGTAAATGATGCTATTTGTCATGCTGCATGATATTTGTATGCGTGGGAATATTCTTGCTTAAATTTAGTTAACTTCTATTCTGTATATACACTACTTTTGCCATTGATGTTTACTGTCCGAGTTTAAGTTTCCAATCAGATATTGTCAGGATTGTATTTTTCTTGACCCATTGAGAGAAATTCATTCTTGCTGCTGTAAGCATATCTCACATTAAATTATTATGTTTTTAAAATGTCTAGCACATGCATGTTTTGCTTCAATATGCATTATTATATACATTCATTTATAGGGCATGGAGCTGTGTGTGTGTATGTGTGTGTGTGTGTGTGTGTGTGTGTGTGTGTGTGTTGATTGCAAATTTATTAAATACCATTAAGTTGGTGATGACTCTTAACAATCACAGTACTACCCCTAAGACTGATGATGTTATCTCGTTTGATGAGCATCTTCCTCAATATATATTCAGGACATAAACCAGGTAAATGAAGAGAGTATATACAGTCTTTGCTGACTTTGAATCTGTGTTGCCATGTATTGTTTGGATTATGACTTGGTATCCTATGCATAGCTTTCTATTGAGGACAATGTGGTGGGATTCTCATTCTTCTAAGGACATCCCAGTTTGGCATGGTCAACACAATGGAAGGCCTTTCTATAATCAATAATGCATATTTTGACTTCTTTTTTGTATCTTTTAATTTCCCCAATTTCCTAGCACACATCATCAATATCTTATTTCTTTTCTAAGATCAATTTATACATTTTGACATATGTTTGAAGTACTTTTGGGACTCTAATCTGTGTTGATCCAAAGTATATAACATAATACAATTCATAAAAATTTGACAAGATAGATATGTAATCCAATTCATCTACAAGCTCAAGGGATATATTTTCTATACAACTGTATAAATGTTTCTCAGTCATTCATGAAATCAAAGGCTACAGTTACAGACATGAGGATGGATAGCCCGATTAGCTATTTCAAGACAAATCTTATCAAGAGGGATGTGCTGAGATAAAGTCAAGAAGTTAACAACAACAACCAACCAACCAACCAATTGTAACAGGAGAGAGAAAGAGAGAGGTGAGATGAGAAAGTATCTAGATGCAAAAACAAAACCATGTAGGAAAAATAAATACTAACTGAATTATAATCAAGTATCCTGGAACATGTATTTTTGGATTAAAAACATGCTTTAGTTCATGGAGACTGAGTTGAATAAGCTATCTAGAAACTCAATAGACGAAGAAAATCCTCCAACCAGGAATGTTGGCCCCTGGTCTTTGTATTATCTATCTGTAGTTTCTTCCGCATCTGCTCGGTTGAAATGAATGAGAAGCCCTCAAAGCATCTTGTGCCATTTCCATTCAGGACAATAGAGCTGCTGCAAAAGATGCTGATAGAAAATTAGGTTGGAAAATCACTTTTTAAGGAAATGGACTGAAAACTAAATTTCCTATTTGGTTTATACATGCCAGAAGAAAGCAAAACTAATACTACAGCCTAGTAATAATACCTAGCAGTTATGCTGTGCATATTCAGAAAGCAATTTCCAAGAAAAGTAGTAATGAGATTCAGACATACATATTCTAGAGAGAATGAATGTTAACATAATCTCATAAAACAGATGATTCTTTGCAGAAATAAAGGCAAAACCAGGTGCTTGCCATCTTAAAACAAAAATCTGCCACTGAAGTCCACAACTAAATTGTATATTTGCCAAGGTACATTTAGCAGCAATGCATTTATTTATTTTTTAAAAAAAGGATTGACTCTATTCCCTTTTCCCACATATTTAAAGACAGTGCCAAGCAAACTTGAAAAGGTGTTGTAACCCAAGTGTATTCCATTAGAAATAAGATGATTGTGAGTGCTAACTTCCTGTAAATGCAGGATCTCTATCCCCATGATTAAATCACCACACCAAATTCCTGTGCTAAAAGACTGACACAGTTTAGTGACCTTTCATTCATGTCATAGTATGTGCTTAAAATATACCTGTTTCAAAGTACAGTTAATTGAAGTTGGTCCTATAATTCACCAGAATAAAGTATCTGCTTTGAGCATCAGACACCAAGGTAAGGAAGAGAGAAAAATTTATTGAAGAACATAGTTGCCTGTCCTGCATTATAAAGGAGGAGGGATAGGTGAGGGGCAAAAAAAAAAATTAAGTGACAAAAGGTGTATGGTGACATCTTGATTTGAAAACCTTGAATTAGGTACATGGCATCAGATGTCAGGGGAAAAGTATGACAGAGTGAAGTTTGGGTCATGACATCAGTATGGGTGTTGTCATTTTGATGCAAATTTACTTTGCTGTGAATGTTTGTGCCCTCCATTTCCTAGCCTGATCTGCTGTCCCCGTTGTGAGAGATGAGATACCTCATCAACCATGTTGAACAGAGGTTGGTTTCAGCAGGTTCTGACCACTTCTGGAGAACCGGTAGTGGAAATTTTGAGTAGTTTGGAGAACCGGTAGTAAAAATTCTGGCTGGCCCCACCCCCACCTATTCTCTGCCTCCTGAGTCCCAGCTGATGGGGAGGATATGCGGATTTTGCAGTAACCTTCCCCTGGAGTGGGGTGGGAATGGAGATTTTACAGTATTCTTCCCCTGCCACGCCAACCAAGCCATGCCATGTCACCAAGCCACACTCACAGAACCGGTAGTAAAAAAAATTTGAAACTCACCACTGATGTTGAAGTAAGATTCTACAGCTCAGGCAGCCAGCTTTTGTACAAGAAATTGGATATTTCTGCTTGTGAATAGAGAGGATTATTCTATCTATCTATCTATCTATCTATCTATCTATCTATCTATCTATCTATCTATCTATCTATCTATCTATCTATCATCTATCTATCTATATCTAGATATCTAGATATCTAGATAATAGATAGATGATAGATAGATAGATAGATAGATAGATAGATAGATAGATAGATAGATAGATAGATAGATAGATACAGACAGACAGACAGACAGACAGACAGATAGACAGACAGAAAATTTCAAAACCCATGGAATAATAATGAACTGTGTGTATATGTTCAGGATGGTGGGGGATGATTCTTATCAGAAACAAAATATAGACGGGTACCATCTTCTTGTTTCCAACCTGCAGTAGAAATGAGTTCTATATTTGACCTTTTGCTTCAGGAGCAAAATATTTTTAAGGCCAACAGTGTTTAGATCCCAGGATAGTTGATGTCAATCAGTCTTAAGTGGTTCTTATTTACTCCAGACATCTCATTAGGCTGTGTGAATTGCAGGGTTTATTTATTTTCTCCAGGTAATGAATTCTTGGCTCTCTATCAATGTGGAAAAAAAGAAAGTTACAAGCACCCTTTAATGAGATTAATTTGAACTCTAATTAGCAGCAATAGAAAACTCCAGAGTACTTGACAAAAATATCACTGAAATCATTAAGTAGTCATTAGTAAAGTGTGTAGAGGAAAAAAAGCTGACTAAGATGGCAACATGTTTCAGGGTAAAAATGGACATCTAGGAAAATAAAAAAAATCTGGACTTGTGAATTAGAAGAAAGATGCTTGAAAGTTGTCTCTGGAGAAATATGAAATTGCCATGAAATCTATCTATATCTAGATGTCTGTCTGTCTGTCTGTCTGTCTGTCTGTCTGTCTGTCTGTCTGTCTGTCTGTCTATCTATCTATCTATCTATCTATCTATCTATCTATCTATCTATCTATCTATCTGGGATGGGAAGGGAAGGGAAGGGAAGGGAAGGGAAGGGAAGGGAAGGGAAGGGAGCAAGAGATATGTGCAATATTTAGCACCTGAACATTTTGCACTGAACAAGAAGCCAACTTCATAGACCAGTTGTGTAAGGCACCAAATTGTTTGTTTTGTCAAAAGTCACACTTTGCTTTAGAAATCATATTTCCCATAGGTAGATATGCTAACAAATTTAAATTTAAACTCAAGCTTAATTAATATTCACTTGAATCAGTTAAATACAATTAATTTGATAACTTTGCATGTACTCATTCTTTTTGACATTGGTGGTAATCTTTAAAAAGAAAATTTAAAATTTGAGGAATACAAGCATCCCTTCTGAAGACCTTCAGAAATTGTGGGCACTCCATCACTATCTAAAAACATTGTGGATGTTTTTAAGAGGACTCTAGACAGTCAGTTATCTGAAATGGTATAGGTTCTCCTGCTTGAGCAAGGGGCTGGACTAAAAGACCTCCAAAATCTATTCTCTCTTCTCTTCTCTTCTCTTCTCTTCTCTTCTCTTCTCTTCTCTTCTCTTCTCTTCTCTTCTTGCCTGAACAATGAAGAGACTTGAAGGCAACAGCTGTCTCTATTCCTTTTTCTTTAACCTCGGTTTCACAAGGGATAAATCTGATCTGTAGAATCTTCAGTGTTTGCTCAAGTTTTACTGAAACAAATTAACTTTTGGAAAACCTGCTGTTTTGTCAAAGGAGAAACAATGCAGTTCTGTCAACATTCTAGAATTGCTGTATACCTTCAGCTGAAAACAAAATGGATTTGTACCCAGACTGAAGTGTTCTTGAGTAGACCCAGTGAACTGGGCTCCCGTCAGCGATGACTAACCTAGATCTCATTCATTTCACCAGTGATGTAGAAATATGACTAAATCTGGATCCAGTATAAGTCATTTTTATTTCCCATTATGTGCTGCATCACTATTTGTGTCTGCCTTCACTTCATTTGTTAGTATCATTATAACTAACCTTATAAGTAAATAACCATAACCCCTAAAATGACATTAAAAAGAAAAAGTGCTTTGCACTGTCAATAGATATATAGACACAAACACACACATACATACAGTACATACACCACTGAATTAAGACCGATTTGGTTTGGACTACTTATTCCTGTGGTGTTAATCCCCTTGTGATCTTGTTTATCTTATAAAATGCCTGCAAATGGACATGATCAAAAAGTTCCTAAGGGTAAAAACACAGCCACAACCCTGCACACCTCAATTTTCTATCTTTCTAGGGAGCAGGAAAATAATTGAACTCTGGTCTTTCAATTACAGGAAAACAGATGAGGCCAGGCTAAGGGGAGGCAGGAGAAAAGATAACTGCTCTTATTTTGCTGGTCTACCCTGCAGGATATCATAAAGCAGGATCCATTGATAAGCAACTTCCTTATTTTAATTTTCATCCACATTGTTCATTCTGATAAGGATCACAGCTAGACATTAGGATAGATCAATCAGTTTTTCACATGAACATTGCTTTGACATTACTAGCCAAATGTAGGTTTCAATTAATTTGGCCCTTCATAAAGCATGCTGTGAAAGATGAGTGCTACACTGGACATAATGTCAGCTTTGGAAGCCATATTAAGCCGGAAGCTTCTATGCTGCCACTTTCTCATGTGTGGGAAAGTAGGAGGGGGCATTTAGTAGAGGTTTGTCTTTAGACATAATAGCATTCTTCCTGTCAGTTAAGGTTAGGCCGATCCTGCAACTGGAGGAGAAGTGGTTGGAGTGCTGTCTCGAGATGGGACCGTTGGTGATTGGAGCATGCGATCAACTGAGGAGTGAGGGGATGGTTTGGGAGGTTTTGATTTACTGAGGGAAAACCCAGACCTCTCAGATTTGGGTTTTCCCAGATATACCAGTTTACTTATTCTAGTTAACAGAACTTTGAAAAATGTTTGCTTCAGAGTTTTTATTTGGAGTTGGGGGGTTTTCTGGAATGCTGATACATAGGATGGTAGGAATCTAAACAAGTATTCCATTGTTTTGGCTCATTAAGTCTGAAATGAGGAAGTACATTGATTGGTTATAAAGGTGTGCCACAGGCTCTAAAGGCACAAGGTAGTTTAGTGTCTCTGCTATAAAAATATGTTATATGTTATCCTCCCAGCAGTTCCTGCTTCCAAATTAAAATCCATCTTTAGCACTTCAGACACATTTACCAGTGGTGGGATCCTGCTGGTTTAACAACTGGTTCGGTGATTGCGTGTTTTGCATGTGCAGTTTTGACAAAATGAAACTTCCCCGTTACTTCTGGGGAATAACACAGCTGAGGCACGGCAATCTGCTCTGCTGCTCGAATCAGCTGAGAGGCTAAAGATAAGTAAAGCACACAGGGCAGACCCACCTGACTGTCAGAGCGAATAGGTTCTCTCCCAGCTGATTGTCGGAGCTACCGGTACGCCTGGACTGGTCCGAACCGGCTGAATCCCACCCCTGACATTTAAATGTCTATGTTATTTCTAAGTTCTGAAGAATTTTAAGCCAATATTTGGGTGTGCATATATAAGACACATATGAGTGCACGAAAAACTGAGTTTCAGTTACCTGTGAACATTCCTTGCTCTTACCTGAGCAAGCTTTACTTAAAATAATGTTCCTACTAGACAATAATCTTGACAATTTTGAGACATGTATGCACATAATCAGGTTGTATTCATTTTCAACTAAATGGTCCTTAAAATAAGCAACACTTGAACGCCATTGGCACTGACAAATTCACTATTGGTCAATTGCAAAATACTTGAAACAGTCTACATCCTGCAATAATAGCTTTGTACTATCAAACAACAGCATCTATGTATCTCAGGTCCTTGGACAGGACTCAATAAGTGGGCAAAAATGGACAGATCCAGTTTGGACATCTGGCTGGCTATGCAGCGAATTATAATATAGTGAATAAAATAGTAATGTGGTAAGAACCATTAATTCCCTTAACTGAATTGAAATGAATACATTGAAATGAGTTGGACTTTGACTCTTCTAAATTGACTATTATCAGTTTAGTCTCCTTTCTAGTATTTGAAGTTAAACATGTTTGGATATTGACCCTGGATGAGGTTTTGGAAGGAGCAGGAAGGAGAAGCATTTTTCATTAATTACAGGCAAAGTTAGTCAGGTTTCATAATCAATGAGAAAATGTGTCTGCTTTGCTAACACTAAATTGATTGATTCTCACACAACCTTGTCCCATCAGCCTGACAGTAGTTTATAACACATTAGGTAACATTATTCAACATCTAATTTTAATTAAAATAAAATCAGATAATACAATAAAAGACAACAATGAAACCTATATAACACATTTTCTAAAAACTCTCAACTAGACATATGCACAAAATTCAAAAGTCAGCCATCACATAGGGAACTTCTGAGTGAAAGAGTCTTAAAATGTAATGCAAATATGCATCACAAATTTGGGAAAGGGGCATGTTTCAAAGAATTGGATCCTGGGGATCCATGGCAGTGATTAAACACTCCACAACTGTGTAATTAAAACCTCATTCTTTTTACCTGTGTCAAGATTAGAGTTTGGTCAGGCCTATACTGGTGACAGTCTAATCCCAATGTATCTGGAGTTTTATGTGTCAACAAAGCCTTAAACTTGAGAAGGTATCAATAGGCAGGATATGCATAGCCACATTCTCTAGACTAGGGGTGTCAAAGTCATGGCCCATGGGCCAGATGTGTCATGCACTAGCCACCCCCACCCTCGATTTAGCAAAGGGGGAAAAATCACGATACTCCATGTGATGACATCGTGACGCCACGAGTTTGACACCCCTGCCCTAGACAATATTATAGGTTGCCAGATTGATACACTATCCTGCCCTTGCTTTATTCATGCCTCTGCATATTTTGGACCAAGTATTATGTCAACTCTGATGCGAACCTGGCGGAAGGCATCTTGTGCTGCCTCAAAGTTTCCAGGAACTCTGAGAGGGGGGAAAGGAGGGGAACTAGATAGCTTGGCTAATAGTTTCTTGTGGGAACCAAGGTCATCCTAACAGGTAGCAGTTGAAAGAGGAGAGGGATGATGAAGCAGCCTGACAGCTACTTTCATTGGACAACATGACCAGGGACACCTGGGGACAGAAATATTTGCTCTTTTAATTAGGGGAAAAACCGCAGGAACTTTTAGAGTTGGCTTTCACAAACTGTGCCGATATTATATATCCAACACACATGTTCTTTGAGAAATCTACCTGCCTCAGAGTTCTGATTTTAGCATTACTCGGAACACTGATAATTATAACTGTAATAATCTGGACACATGATGTTACTTCTTCCACCTAGTCACAATTAATTAAGATGAGGAATGGCTTTACAAGGTCTCAGGAAATTTCTATTGCCGCCTGAGGTACTAGGGACTAACACTGCAGACAATTTGTGTGTGATCTAAAAGATCTTAGATCTTTGTAAAGCTGGACCTAGTATATTCTTGTTCCTTTCATATTTCCCCACCTTTGGCCATTCTACAATAAAAGCCTGTTACTTAAAATAATAATAGCAACATGTTTCTTTTATAGAACCTTTTCTTATCTCCAATTTACTTGAGGTAAAATTACTTTTCCCCTAAGTAGTGTGTGCTTCTGTTTTCAGCCTTAAAATCAATTACCACTAGCAGAGAGTAATTAAACAAACTAATGAGATGTTATTTTAAATTACAACCTGACTTTTTTCCCAAACATCCTTTCAGCGAGCCTCAACTACTCCTTTCTGCATTGTTGCCTTTCATGGGGAGGGTGGGTGTCTCATTGTCGGCTTCTTTCCGTTCCTTGTTTTCAATGACTTATTAGGAAATAATGAACTAAATATTTTAATTAGGGATTTCTCAGAATCAGGGCAAGGCATTCCTTAAAAGGAGAGCTGTTGGATATTAGGACAACAGCAGAATCAGCACACGAATATATGGAAGCCTGCCATGTAAGAAATTGCTTTCCATAGTTAACTTCAGCAGCCAGGTTAATTGTATTCCATTCATTTAAGAGCACCATTGAATAGGCTATAGAGTCATTTAAATGCATAACTGACCCTTCTCTGCATTAACTTTTCAGGTGACTATACTAAAAGGCTCTCATGTGTAGATTATGCAATATTATGGTTGGTTATTCTGACCGGAGAGGGTGAAGCAGTTGGTAATTTTAAGAGGAAAAATAGCACTTAGACTTATATACCACTTCATACTGTTTTACAGTAAGCCCTATCTAAGTGGTATTCACACAGTCAGCATATGAGGATCAATATAGCTTGGTATGCATTTGTGAATATGTTAACCTAAAGTGATTAATTACTTTAGTAGGTCAGAGTAAGATCCAAATTTTACTCATGTTTAAAGCACACTGGGTAATACTGAGACAATGGGGGGGGGTTGATCAGGGGTGAAATCCAACAGGTTCTGACAGGTTCTGGAGAATCAGTAACGGAAATTTTAAGCAGTTCAGAGAACCGGTAGTGGAAATTTTGAGTAGTTCGGAGAACCGGTAGTGGAAATTTTGAGTAGTTCAGAGAACCGGCAAATACCACCTCTGGCTGGCCCCAGAGTGGGGTGGGAATGGAGATTTTGTAATATCCTTCCCCCAGGAGTGGGGAGGGAATGGGAATTTTGCAGTTTCCTTGCCCTATCATGCCCACCAAGCCACACCATGCCCACCAAGGCACGCCCATGGAACCGGTAGTAAAAAAAATTTGGATTTCACAACTGGTTTTGATGGTGTGTGGCCATAATGGGGATGGTTTGATTTGGCAAGCATACCATTTGTATCTGCCCCTCGTGTTTTGATAGACACATGGTATTACATGTGTAAACCTTGCCAATTGTCTCTTGGCCAGCAAATCACAAGGCTTTTGTATGTTATACCCTCACAACATTCCTCAAAGGTGGTTACTTAAAATAGAAATGGGAGTAAAATAATGTCTTCTTGAATTGGTCTGAAAATGTAATAAAGTGGTAATTTATAACCACACAAGTGGAGCCCCAGAAGATGCTCCTAAATCTTAAATCAGCCATATATCTCTGCAAGGTAATCAGGGGAAAAAGATACAGGTATACACAGATGTGTGTATCAGTACAAATCAAGATACTCTTAAGTCCAGGACTTAAATACCAATGGTAGTAAGGGAATCATTCTAGTGTTGGAAGAACCGTGGTGGCACAGTCGTTAGAATGCAGTATTGCAGGCTAACTCAGCCAACTGCCTTTAGTTCAATCCTGACCAGATCAAGATTGGCTCAGCCTTCCATCCTTATGAGATCAGTAACATGAGGACCCAGATTGTTGAGGGCAATATGCTGACTCTGAAAACCACTTAGAGAGTGCTGTAAAGCACTACGGAGTGGTATACAGTATAAATCTAAGTGCTATTGCTACATGTTTCATTAATTCAATATATGTTTAAAGAGAAATAAATAAGAGGGGAGCTCTGTGGGCTGCACAGTAATAAAACCAATATGCATTAGAATTCTACAGGGGAATTATTGAGTCTGTCATCTGCACCTCTATAACTTTCTGGTTTGGTTCTGCAACTCAACAAGACAGACACAGACTTCAGAGGATAATTAGAACTGCAGAAAAAACAATTGCTACCAACTTGCCTTCCATTGAGGACCTGTATACCGTACGAGTCAAAAAGAGGGCTGTGAAAATATTTACAGACCCCTCGCATCCTGGACATAAACTGTTTCAACTCCTACCCTCAAAACAATGCTACAGAGCACTGCACACCAGAAAAAACTAGACATAAGAACAGTTACTTCCCGAATGCCATCACTCTGCTAAACAAATAATTCCCTCAACATTGTCAAACTATTTACTAAATCTGCACTACTATTAATCTTCTCATCATTCCCATCACCCATCTACTTCCACTTATGACTGTATGACTGTAACTTTGTTGCTTGTATCCTTACAATTTATATTGATATTGATTGTTTCCTGATTGCTTATTTGTACCCTATGACTATCATTAAGTACTGTATCATTAAGTGTTAAATTTGTACCCTATGAGTATCATTAAGTGTTGTACCTTAGAATTGCTGATGAACGTATCTTTTATTTTATGTACACTGAGAGGATATGCACCAAGACAAATTCCTTGTGTGTCCAATCATACTTGGCCAATAAAAAATTCTATTCTATTCTGTTCTATTCTATTCTATTCTATTCTACTCTAGAATAAAGAAACTGCTAATTGTAATAGTAATTTTTATCATTCTTTAGCCAATTCTGAATCTTCTTGAGAAAGTTTGATAAGCTTTCTCAAATGTCTTTTATTTTCCAATCAAATTTATTTGGAGGTTTTGCAGAGGCCTCCATATTCACCTTGAAAATCCACCTTAAGTAAAAAAAAAAAAATTGTTGTCGTTCAAAGAAAAAGAAAGTGAAAGATGACAATATTTTTGACAAAAACAGGTAAACTTTATTTGAAATCCATTTTCTTATTTTTGCGGGGGTGGGGGGACCTGTTTTCGCACCATATAAATATAATTTAGATAAAATCCGATGAAAAATGCGAAGTGTATGCTTATTGCATTGGAGGTTTTTTGCTCACAAATTACAGAAGAGATGCAGAGGCATATTTCTACCACATTTTTTCTCTTTCTCTCTTTCTCTCCCTGCCCACCCCTCTCACACACACCCTACTTTGGCTTCTGCTGAATAGTTATGGTTGGTGCTGCAGATGCCTCCCGCTGAGTGAGGTGTCTTAGCTTAGGGAGTTGACAGGCAGAGCTAATGTGTCTACTTTCCCATTTTTTGCTTTGTTAAAACTGGCTGAAAGTTAGGTGTAATACACTGTTGGTGTATTTGCTTTTTAAAAAATTTTTTTTTTTTTTTCAGTCAGCTGCATTTGGTATAGCCTATATAAAGTAGGATAAACAATTTCTGGATCTTTAATCGCTTAATAGGTCTTAGTATGAACTCATTTGGATGTAACTTAATGAAACAAAAGAAAGCTAAATCAAATTAATTGGCCTTCAGATGAAGTTGTTACACAATCAGCATCAACAGAGTTAATAATATTAGAGTCAGGTCTTGATTAATGTGCCAATAGTCCAAATTTATTTTACTGGGTTAATTATTTAGAAGATTCCTTAATTTAAAATAAAACTGTCATTCCCTCTGCTACAAATGTAGCCATTACACAGTTTATTTTTTTATTTATTTATCTAATCAGATATTTAAAAGCTAACACTGTCAATTTCTCCTTGGCATTCTTTTGATGACTTTTGATGACAAGAAATGGCATTAACGAACAAAATCTTTCCAGGCAGTGAACACATTCATATAGGTAACTCGACTAATTGAGCCGAAGGTCGAGCAGCATTTTAAAGAGCAGGAGTGCCACCATGTGGATATGAAGTAGCCAAATATACTTTTTATTGTTCTAGTTCAAGTAAGTGCACATTTCTCAAAAAGGCTTTCACAACTTTTTTTATTTATTTTGTTTATTTATTTTCACCAAGCATGCATTTTATGACAGATACAAGTGTAAACATAATTATAAATATATGTAAAGGGTACGAATAAAAGAAAACATTAGGATAGGAACGGTAGGCATGCTGGTACGCTTATGCACGCCGCTTACAGACCTCTTAGGAATGGGGTGAGGTCTACAGTAGACAGTCTAAGGTTAAAGTTTTGGGGATTTGGGGAAGAAACCACAGAGTCAGGAAGTGCATTCCAGGCGTTGACAACTCTGTTACTGAAGTTGTATTTTCTGCAGTCTAGTCTGGATCGGTTTACCATGAGTTTGTGTGCTCTTTGTTTGCTCTTGTATTATTGTGTTCTTGTATTGTTTTGGTTGCAGCTGAAGTATTCATTGGCTGGTAGGATATTGTAGCAGATGATTTTATGTACTAAGCTTAGGTCAGACCGAAGACGGCAAAGTTTTAAGTTCTAAGTTCTTGTGACCTATTGAGCCATGTATTCACTTGCTTCTACCGAGCAGCAGTTCAGGCAGGTTTTTTTGAAGCCCCAGGCCCAGTTTAGGCTGATTAGGCCTGAAAAAAAATAAGGTTTATGTTAGTTACTCTCTGCTTGAAAACGCACATATATCTGCATTTTTGAAAAGTGTCAAATGATAGTGGCATTCACACAGTAGGCTCTGTAGAATCGTGCATTGCCGGTATTCCAACTTTTGTGTTTCTTCCAGCTGCTTGTGGAACTTTGGGCGTGCTTATTTACTTTTTCTTTTACCATATAAATATTGTAGCTAATATTATTTATTAAATTTGTATGCTGTCCATCTTGTTGTTGAGTAACAATTGATAATATTTATAGATTTAGTTGATAATATTTATACTACACTGTAAACTTGCTGCTCTGTTTCTTAACTGTGTCTTGCACTTATTAGATTTGAACGCTTTTAAATTGTGATATACATATTTTTTTTAGGAATAGCCAACATCTAATGTCTGAATTTATACTTATACTTAGAACTTAGAATAACTTTATTGTCACTTTAAATGTACGCTAATTGGCATACATTAAAATCAGGAGTGGGTTCCGCTATCGGTTCGGAACCGGGAACACTCGCACATGGCGCTTCTGTGCATGCACGGAACCTTCTATGCATGCGCAGAGCATCCATGATGATGTTACCTCCAGCCACCGCCACTACTGGTTCACCTGAACCGGGGCAAATCAGTAGAAACCCACCACTAATTAAAATGAAATTTTGTTGCATACAGCTCTCAAAGGGTTACCATCTCCAATATACACTACATAAATGTGACTAAATAAATAAATACAAAATTATGCATATAGCCACATGTATTATAGGACACAGAGAAACAACGATTATACTATTATAAATACATTATTCTGCAATATAGATAAATGTGAATCAGAATGTGCTCATCTGAATAAAATTGTTCTTTATTATCTACTCAGGCCTGTTCCACTTGTCTTTGCAATGAACCATAGAATTGGAAAGGGTTACTTAGCTAATCAAATCAAATCTCCTGCTCAGAGTAGTAATCCCTGTTGAAACATCCCACAGATGGCTGTCTGGCCTCAGCTTCAACATCCTAGTAAAAAGAAGCCCACCACTAAGAATAATTGCTTCCACTCTTGAATAATGGGATTCCCCCCCCAACCCTAACGTTTAATCAGAATATGCTTTCCTGGACTTAAATACATTATTCTAGGCCTTGCAGCCTGAAATGAGAGTGAAAGTCTTGACCTTCCATGTCACATTCTTTCAGATATTTGAAGAGTATTATCATATCCCCACCAATCTTTTTTTTTTAAGATTAAGCATAACCAGCTCCCCCACCTCTTTTTACAAGGCTTAGTTTCTAGCCCTCTGATCCACCCCCTTTTGAACTTCTATCTAATTCTTTTTTTCCATTTTGACTAAATCCTTTTTTAAGTGTGGCGTATTAGTTCGCTTGAAATGACAGAGCAGAATTATTTGGTCTATGGCAGTTTTCTTAGTAACATATTTCCATTTCTAATTTCTAATACATTTCCTACAAGGGTGTAATGCTCCAAGATGTGCTACCGGTTTGCTTCGCTATTGGTTTGCTGCATGTGTGCATGCGCGTTACGCGCCAATGTATACTTCGTGTGCATGCACACTGCAGGCGTTACCATGCAGCCCTGAAAAAGGAGGCTTAAGAAGCCTTTTCTAAAGTAAGTAGAACAATGGGGGGGGAACAGCTTTGCCGCGTGATTTAGATTCGCTAGAAAGCAGGATTTCCTATAATATAAATCATGCGGCACAGCTGATCATCGGAAATAATGGTTTGTCTGAACCAGTAGCATTTTTTTTACTTCCAGTTCAGCCAAACTGGTAACATTTTATCCCAATTTCCTAGTAACATATTGGTTGCAACTATAACTTTCGTTCTGATGAGATATGTCTGAAATTCTGACATTCTCCATACATTGACTCAATCATATATGCTATTTTGTGGTGGTATAGCATTTTATATATTTTCCATATCAGAAAAAAAAATGTGTTTCAGTTTCAGCAAACACTAGTATGACAAAAACAATTATACCCTCGCTGTCTTTTCCCGCTTGACTTTGCAAATGGAGTAAGGTCAGAAAAAGCAATGGATTATCATAACATACTGCTAATTAAAGTAAGATATAAGGAAGATAAATGGTTGAATATTCATCAGTCTTTGCCAATCAAGTACTTCTCAGATGTTTTTCACACCTAGCAGTCCTCACCCACCTGCTGATGGGGAAGAAGGTTGTCACAATCCATAATATCTGAAGGCAAGAGTGTGGGGATGCAGAAATAAATAAAGAATTGCAAGAACAAATGGAGGTCATAGATGGGGAAGGGAGAACCCAAACAACAGAGCCACCATATATTAACATGAGAATATACATATCCAGAAGAAGGTGGAGACTGAAGTAAAAGAAGAAGAAAGGAGAAAGACATGAAGACTAATTACTAAGAAGCCCCCATCAGGACTTCAAGAATTGGATGAAGACTACTATAGATAGCCATAAACAGTTCTTATTCTTTGTTTCCTCTTAATGGTTGAACAGATTTTGATAGATCTATAATGAATCTCAGACTTTATGGGCTTAAAATATCATGAGCTCTGCTAATTAAGCAGCTATATTATTAACATTTATATTGCAATTAATGTAAGTTCCTCTTTGAGGGAGATGGACAGTCCAGGAATATGAAAATGAATAAATAAATGAATGGATGAAAAATGAACAAATGAATGAATGAATCTCACTTGAACTGAACTTAATCTGAGTTGGAATGCCAATGTGCTCTGGAATCACTGGGAGATCTTGGACAAATTTGAAGTGGCCCAGCAGCACACAGGTGGCCAACTCTATAAGTGAAAATCACATGGCTTTCAGAAAGGCTTCTTTAATGCTAGGCAAGGGTAAAAACATAATTTTCAAAACTGTAAAAATAAGTCACAGTAAGCCAAGTAAGGTGATGTCTTTCTAGTGTACCCATCTTTCTACAGTACCCACCTCTGGACTGCATTGCTTTTTATCCCACCACCTGAAATTGTCCTTCTATGCCTTCTTTGCACAGTTTCTCAGATCAGAAATTTACAAATTGAAAGAAGGGCCATAATAGCTCAGGCTGTTAGAAGCCTGTTATTAGAACACAGCAGCCTGCAGGTTCAAGCCCGGCCCAAGGTTGACTCAGCCTTCCATCCTTTATAAGGTAGGTAAAATGAGGACCCAGATTGTTGGGGGGGCAATAATTTGACTTTGTAAATATACAAATAAAATGAGACTATTGCCTTACACACTGTAAGCCACCCTGAATCTTCGGAGAAGGGCGGGATATAAATGTAAATAAAAAACAAACAAACCACTAATGTCCTACTTCACATCACACAGCTAGCCCATAATCTTAGACACAACTTCTCATGTTAGTAGCTAGCATTCCGTGACCTCTGTTTTCTGCTTTTTCTTTTCTAATGTCTAAATTTCTTCTCTTCTTCTTCCTCGGTCTATATACAAATTTATATATCTCCTAATTCCTTATATATCAAGTATATACTATATTACTACTACCCCTAACCACTATATACATATTTAATAAATTATTATATCTCACAAGTACAATATATAATATATACATTTCCAGATTCATTATCTCTTGTTTTTGGCATTCTTCCTCCTATCAAGCCAGCCGTAGAATTTACTCCAGACCTCATAGTACCCCGATTTGCTTTTGTCTTTGAGTTCAAAGTAAGTCTGTCCATTGCTGCACAGTTGTTAAATTTTGCTTATTACTTCTTCTTCTGAGGGTATTTCTTTACACTTCCATTTTTGAGCAAATGCTAATCTTGCTTCAGTTAATATATGCAATGTTAAGTAAGTTACATTTGTAAGAACAGTTTTTTCCCGAAGGCCATCACTCTGCTAAACAAATAATTCCCTCAACAATGTCAAACTAATTACTAAATCTACACTACTATTAATCTTCTCATCATTTTCATCACCAATCTCTTTCCACTTATGACTGTATGACTATAACTTGTTGCTGGCAATCCTTATGATTTATATTGATATATTGACCATCAATTGTGTTGTAAATGTTGTACCTTGATGAACGTATCTTTTCTTTTATGTACACTGAGAGCATATGCACCAAGACAAATTCCTTGTGTGTCCAATCACACTTGGCCAATAAAATTCTATTCTATTCTATTCTATTCTATTCTATTCTATTCTATTCTATTCTATTCTATTCTATTCTATTCAATTGTGTTGTAAATGTTGTACCTTGATGAACGTATCTTTTCTTTTATGTACACTGAGAGCATATGCACCAAGACAAATTCCTTGTGTGTCCAATCACACTTGGCCAATAAAATTCTATTCTATTCTATTCTATTCTATTCTATTCTATTCTATTCTATTCTATTCTATTCTATTCTATTCAATTGTGTTGTAAATGTTGTACCTTGATGAACGTATCTTTTCTTTTATGTACACTGAGAGCATATGCACCAAGACAAATTCCTTGTGTGTCCAATCACACTTGGCCAATAAAAATTCTATTCTATTCTATTCTATTCTATTCTATTCTATTCTATTCTATTCTATTCTATTCTATTCTATTCTATTCTATTCTAGACTTCACAAGAGCACGAAGCAGACTCCTTGTCCTCACAAAATCCCTTTTTATTAAGCTAATGTGAATTCGTCTCATTCACATCCAGCAAAGTCCCAGCAAACAGTCTTTCCACAGACCTTTCCCGAAGGCCATCACTCTGCTAAACAAATAATTCCCTCAACAATGTCAAACTATTTACTAAATCTACACTACTATTAATCTCCTCATCATTTTCATCACCAATCTCTTTCCACTTATGACCATATGACTATAACTTTTTGTTGCTATCACTAAGGGTTAAATTGCAACCTATGACCATCATTTGTGTTGTAAATGTTGTACCTTTGATGAAGGTATTTTTTTTCTTTCTTTTTCTTTTCTTTTATGTACACTGAAGGCATATGCACCAAAACAAATTTCTTGTGTGTCCAATAGCACTTGGCCAATAAATTCTATTCTATTCTATTCTATTCTATTCTATTCTATTCTATTCTATTCTATTCTATTCTATTCTATTCTACTGGATTTGCCATCCATCATGCCCATGCTCTTCTTCTTCAATCCTGTCAAGTGTTCTGTGCTTCATGCCTGTCTTGAGGGAGTCTTCTGATGAAGGGGATTCAGTACCATCAGGGCTTGGACCAGATACTGACGTCCCCTACAGATGCCTATACAGATGTTAGAGGCACTTTTCCAAAAAGAAGAGATAGTTGCAGAAGTTGCAAAATTTAAATATCTGCCACCACAGATCCAAGAGAGTGGAGGCAACAAAGGCTGCAGGGGTGAAAATAAAGTGAGTGCCTGAAGAACTAGCAAAATCAGAATGGTTCCTTTAAAAAAGATTTAGGAAGCATCTAGGGAGAGATCTTGCCCTATTAAAGTCAACCATCCAACTTCTCTTGGTGGTACCAACAAAAGTAGACTTTTTCAAACACCTTGTTAATTTTCTTGTATGAGGAACAGCAAGTGAGCTAACTTAAGACAATGTCTTTCTGTTTATGTTTTGAACTTGATTGTGGCTTCCAAATCTGACCTGGCTATGGACCTGGACTAAGTATTTAATAAGCAGCTACTCCACTCTGACATACTCTACTGTTTTCCAAGTTCTTCTCTTGGTACCAAGCCAGCTATACCACTTAATGAGGAATTATATCAGAGAGTCCTTGTACCAGAAAAATACTAGCAAGGGTTTGTTACAATTAATGAATTTTCCCAGTGGTGGAATTTAATTTTTTTTACTACTGGTTCGGTGGGCATGGCCTGGTGGGCGTGGCTTGGTGAGCATGGCAGGAAAAGGATACTGCAAAATCTCATTCCCACCTCACTCCAGGGGAAGGATACTGCAAAATCCCTATTCCCTCCCCACTCCTGGGGGCAGCCAGAGGTGGTATTTGCCAGTTCTCCAAACTATTCAAAATTTCCGCTACCAGTTCTCCAGAACCAGTCAGAACCTGCTGAATAGCAACCTTGCATCTTCCCCATTGACAAGATAAAACAGAATGTAGTTTGTGTTCTGGATTGTCAAGAACTTTGTAGTGGCCTGTCCTGCATTCAGCCACTCTATATTCTTTTTCATTTTTTCTGGGGGATTGTATGGATAGATCTTCACCAATAGCCCACATTTGATGCTATCTATCTATCTATCTATCTATCTATCTATCTATCTATCTATCTATCTATCTATCTATCTTTTCTGAGGTTTTCACGGGTGTTTGTATGTAGGTCTTTGGTTGTTCAGGTTTTCTCCCGTGTAAAATTGGAAGTGTCTTGGCGACGTTTCGACGAAGTCTCATTCGTCATCTTCAGGCTTCAGCTTCGTGCTTCTGGGAGCAATGTGTGATCGCAGCTGTTTCTTCCTTTTAACTGCTAGTGGGGGTTTGAACTGCACGACCAAGGACCAGAAGCCAGACCGCAGCTGCAACATTAGCCATTTCAAACCCCTCCAATCCATGCATGCAGCAGACTGACACCCACTATGAAGATGTAGCACGACCATGAACACAAAGCCAAACAACAGCAATGCAGCTCACCAGGTCAAATCCCCCTGCAACTTAGACTAATCTGAGCACAACCAAGACCCCACCCAAACAGGACACACCTCCAGCCAATCAGAGCACAACCCCCCCCATCCAATCAAAGCACAGCCAAGCTCCCACCCAATCAGTTCAAACCCCCACCAGCAGTTAAAAGGAAGAAACAGCTGTGATCACACATTGCTCCCAGAAGCACGAAGCTGAAGCCTGAAGATGACGAATGAGACTTCGTCGAAATGTCGCTAAGACACTTCCAATTTTTTTTTTTTTACATTTATATCCCGCCCTTCTCCGAAGACTCAGAGTGGCTTACATTGTGTAAGGCAATAGTCTCATTCTATTTGTATATTTATATACAAAGTCAACTTATTGCCCCCCCAACAATCTGGGTCCTCATTTTACCTACCTTATAAAGGATGGAAGGCTGAGTCAACCTTGGGCCTGGTGGGACTAGAACCTGCAGTAATGGCAGGCAGCTGTGTTTAATAACAGGCTTCTTACAGCCTGAGCCACACCGCGGCCCTTTTACGCGGGAGAAAATCCGAATAACCAAAGACCTACATATATATATATAGATAGATAGATAGATAGATAGATAGATATAGATATATATAGATATAGATATAGATATAGATATAGAATGCAGCTGACTACTGCATACTAGTTTGATCACAAATACTCTGTTGTAATTTTAGTTTAAAAGTCCTCCTTTCCTGCCCTCCCATCCCTTCCCATCAATACTTGTTTTAGTATGCTCACAGAGCCATTAACAGATTTAGTTACATATATTGCCTGAATTCAACCACAATGTTGTCATATAGACATAAAAGAAGTTCATAAATCTACTTGATAAACTACCGTATGCTGTATAATGTGACTTTGAAATGTCACCCACTATATTGCCCTGGTTCAGAAACTGAATATTGCGGCTGTTATAAGACTCTCAGTGGAAGAAATTTTTCCAGATCCTTCTTGTACTTTGAATAGGTCCTGAAGTGGGTTGTTATTCTTCTAAAATGAATAAGCAATAATCTGCATTACAGTTATGATGATACCTGAAGAGCAATGTTTGCATGAATCCAACACTGATTAACAGCCAATTTTTTTTTCCCCTTTCAGTGACTAGCATGCTGATTCAACTCTTTGTAGGAAAGAGAGCAACTAACATTTTGAGGTCTAGAAGGAAAAACAATTGGTACCAGTTTTTGAACCCTAAAATGGTGATAACTGATAGCTGAACCTTGTGAAATTAATTAAAATACTGTTTTTAGACTTTGTAACATCATAAAGCTCTTTAATTTCCTTTACGCTTGGTCGAATGGTTCAGCTGCAATTACTCACCTCTTTGGCACATTTAGAAATGACTTTTCTTGCTATCTAGCCATAATGATAACAAAAAATGCTGTCATTAGAAACACTTTCTTAAAATTAAAATTTAATCCTCAGGCAGCTGTGTTTGGGAAGATGTACTTGATCTTGACAGTTATGATTTATGTTTTCCAATGTAACTAGATTGTATTCAGCACTTCCATCATTTTTAATAAAAACTGATAAATTAAGCCATGCACTTGGAGAACACACCTTTCTTTGCTCGTCTTGGCATGAGTGGTTTTGAAGTACCTTAAATGAAGATCCGAGAAAACAAAAGGCTGATTATGGTTTTTGAAAAGGTTGCATTTTTTTAGTATCCCATTAATTTTGGGACACTATGAAGTACAAATTGCTTGCATTGATATGTATAATGGCAATCAGTAGCACATAATATCTTGATACTAGCAGAATTAAACTCTTGACATGCTTGATAAGAGCATTAGATTTGTCTTTTTTCAAAAGATTTTTATTAAAATAGGCCACTGAATCTACAATTATATTTCCTTGGGCCAATAATGCGATACACCTTAGCACATGAATGCTGTCTAAAGAAACCTTTTCTGCAGTCGCTTCTAGATAATAGGAAGCTATTTTCCTCCCTATTGTGTTCTGCTTGGCTTACAGCTAGTTTACTATGCCGAGTTTCTGGGTACAATATTTTAAATTCCTTTGCAAGATATAGTTTGCTTAGAACAGGGTAACCAGAAGGGTATGTTATCTGGGGAAATAATTGAAAGGACAGGTTTAGGTTTAGGTTTAGGTTTATTTATTTATTTATTTATTGTCAAACATGTACAAGATAGCAGGTATGAATATGAACATGGATGTGAACAAGGGAAATGAATACAAATAAATGGGGACAATAGGACAAGGATGGTAGGTACGCTGGTGTGCCTATGCACGACCCCTTTATGGACCTCTTATGAATAGGGTGAGGTCCACGGTAGGTAGTTTAAGGTTGAAGCTGTGAGGGTTTGAGGATGTAACAACGGAGTCGGGTAGAGCATTCCAGGTGTTTACCACTCTGTTGCTCAAGTCGTATTTTCTGCAATTGAGTTTGGAGCAGTTTATCTTGCGTTTGAATCAATTGTTTGCCCATGTATTATTGATATTGATAGTGTATTATTGAGATGGCATATCTGAAATTCCTATAAAATATGGAGCTAGCTTGTTTCTTTTTGTTCTTAAAGGGTAAACTCGATCATTGTTAGAAGTTAAGAAGTTTGTTCTCAAGCCAGGCTAAAATAAAAAGCAGAAATATACCTGTGACAGGGTCAGGATGTTGTTTATTGCAATAAAGCCCAAATCAGCAAGCAGGCAGAGATGAGTGGTTGCCAGTCTGATCCATTCCTTTCCACTGCTGTTATAAAGTTAAATTTTAAAAGTGTAAGCCAATCATTAATAAAAAGTGTACAAGGCAGTAACCAATCAAATGCTTGCTCTACTTGCTTACACTTTCTTACAGGGGTGAAATTCACTTACCTTCCCTACCAGTTTGCAAATGTGTGTGCGCCCTTGTCCACGCATGCGCAAAGCCTTCTCCACATGCACAAAGTCTTCTGTGCATGCTCAAAGGCTTAAAATTGTTGCAAAAAAAGTGATGTCACGACATCCGTGTGGGTGGGCAGAGCCTCACACACCTGCCGCTACCGGTTTACCCGAACTGGATAGAACCAGCTGAATTTCACCCACTTTCTTAGCATGGACATTCCATGTGCAGTTCGCCTCCCCTCTCATCTACAGTTAGCCACAATGGCTACAGAGACAATATCCTGAGTAAACAACAATGCTTTAGTCTTTAATCTTCCTTTTACACACTTTTTAAATGTGCACATTTACCCATGACAGAGCTAGCCTTCCCTGCAAAATGGCCTCACTGCTGCTCATTACACCCTTTTGGCTTCTTATTAACCCTTAAGCTATTTTAGACATTATTGCTTCAAAATATTCCAATACCATCCCCACAATGTTCAAATTCAAATTATTTATTGCAGGTCAATGACCCAGACTAAAATAAAATCTATTAAATGTAACCTACAAATGAATGCTACAAAGTAGACCATTTGAAATAAAATGATTCATACAAGATAAAATATCTACAAGTGGACTTGCACTATTTCGCTGTCAGCAATACGTTTATTTTTCAAGCTGCAAAAACAACTCTGGAATGACAAAAATTACCTCAGGGTCCTTATTTGCTAGTAAGAATTGCATTAAAAAGTAAATGGGTTTACGCCAAATACCTGACCTTCGGACATTCCGTCGCGAACTGAAAACACATCTTTTTATTCGCGCGGGGCTGGCTTAAATTGAATTTTATTAAATTTTAAATTTTATTAACTAATTTTAACTGGGGTTTTTAGTTCATTGTATACTTTTCAGGCCAATTTTAAAATAAGTTTTTTAATTGCATTTTAAATTGTATATTGTACTATCTGTTTTATTTTTGCCTGTACACCGCCCTGAGTCCTTCGGGAGAAGGGCGGTATAAAAATCAAATAAATAAATAAATAAATAAAAAATGATTCAATCTTTCCCAGACCCAGTAATGCTCTAGACTCCATCCAAAGCCAGAGAATGAGTTAGTGAATAGCGAAGTCTAAAAATCTAGGGTTATAGCAACTTATAATATTTATATAGACAAGCTTTAATTTACCCCCAGTTTGAACGCGACATGCGGTCACGTTTTTGGATCCATACTCAATGTGAAAAGCCTTGTTTACTTCCAGAGCTCAAGTTGAATGTTGACTGGCATTAAGACAATCGGACTCAGTTATTTCCTTTGAGAAACCTAAGACAACTTCAGGAAGACAAGACTCATTATCTGCTATGCACAGCGATTCACAATACCTAGTGCATAAGAGCACACATTCATTACCTTCCCTATGCTTTCTTGTTCTCCACGTTTTATCAAATGGCCTGCATGTGCTGAGTAGAAAGATAAGCTCCTGGCATGCACTCTATGGCCTTACTATTGGTTTGACGTTTACATAGTGTAATAAGGTTGTGCAATTTGTTCTTTGCTCAGCTTTTCTTGTTCTTTCTTTCATGAAAGAAGACAAAGAGAAAAATAGAATGTTATATAGCCTATTTTACCTACTTATCTCTTTTGGTCAACATGCCTTTTTGCTTTAGCATTTGAAGGGTTTGCAGAAAATAATAGGGAGAAAAGGTGAGAACAAATACCTTGAGTCTTTTTCTTTCTGTAGAATTTTCTAGAAATAACATCTCAGGAGCAAAAACAAAAAAACAAAAACCAACAACAACATAATAAACAGACATGCCTGCCACCTAGCTTAAACTGTGTTCCCTTTCTAAAAAATATCCCAAAGGTGCTTTTTTCTGGAGGCAACTGGATTTTCTTTTTCTTTTCTTTTTTCCTTTAAAGATGTTTCGCTTCTCATCCAAGAAGCTTCTTCAGGTTTGACTGGATAGTGGAGAATAGAAGGATTTATATTTCCAGACACAGACTTTTAGCTATGCAATTTGGGATGAACACCCTTTGAATGGTGTGGGAGCATGAATAGATTTCCAGAAAAAAAAAATGCACACTACAAGAACCATTAGCACTATTTGGATGACCCTGAGGACACACATAACATCCAAGTGCTTCAAGGACCCTCAAAAAGGATGTAAATTACCAGCTGTCTGCAAGGAATGTAAATCCTTCCATCCCCCAACATCCAGTCAGAGCTGAAGAAGCTTCTTGGATGAGAAGTGAAACATCTTCAAAGAAAAATAGAAAACGACGACGACAAGGAAATCCAGTTGCCCTCGTGACGTCTCGCCTGGATTACTGCAATGCTCTCTACATGGGGCTCCCCTTGAAGGGCATCCGGAGGCTGCAGTTAGTTCAGAATGCGGCTGCGCGGGTTATAGAGGGAGCCCCTCGTGGCTCCCGTATGACACCAATCCTGCGCAGACTGCACTGGCTACCTGTGGCCTTCCGGGTGCGCTTCAAGGTTTTGGTAACCACCTTCAAAGCGCTCCATGGCATAGGGCCGGGTTATCTACGGGACTGCCTACTGCTACCGAATACCTCTCACCGACCCGTGCGCTCTCACAGAGAGGGACTCCTCAGGGTGCCGTCAGCTAGGCAGTGTCGTCTGGCGATGCCCAGGGGAAGGGCCTTCTCTGTGGGGGCTCCCACCCTCTGGAACGAACTCCCCCCAGGACTCTGTCAACTTCCGGACCTCCGAACCTTCCGTCGCGAGCTCAAGACACATTTATTCATCTGTGCAGGACTGGCTTAGATTTTAAATTTATAGGGGTTTTAAATTGGTTTTAATATTTGTATTTATATTTTTTAATAATTTGGCATTAGAATAAGTTTTTTAATGATTATCTTAATTTGTATATAAATGTTTTATGTGCCTGTGAACCGCCCTGAGTCCTTCGGGAGATAGGGCGGTATACAAATATGAATAATAAATAAATAAATTAAAAAAAAATAAAAAGCACCTTTGGGATGATCATGACCTGGATGATTGAGAATAGCAATAGCACTTAGACTTATATATCACTTTACAGTGCTTTACAACCCTCTCTAAGCGGTTTACAGAGTCAGCGTGTTACTCCCAACAATCTGGGTCCTCATTTTACCCACCTCGGAAGGAGTCAACAGAAGTAGCCTGCAGTATTGCACTCTAACCGCTACGCCGCCAAGGCACCAAGAATCGCTACATATTTCTAACAAATGGTTTAAAAGCATCAGTCACAACAGTAGTGATGGGACGATAACAATGTTTTGGATGAGAATTCCAAATATTGCATATACCAAAGCTGATTTATTTTTAAAACCCTTTCTTGGATACTCCAAGTATAAAGCCTGCTTATGGTCCTAGAATCATAAAAGCTGAGGAGGCCTTACAGAAAACCAATTAACTAAGCAAGAAAGTTAGCCACCTGGATCCTATATTCACACTCCTTTTTGTTCATTCTCAACATTTCCTGCTTGGTTAAGCAGTCTTAAGGGCCCCAGAACATGATACACTTCTGTTTCTCTCACTAACATCTTGGCCCAATTCAAAGAGAACATTGCTAGTCTGCTGAGTAGTAACCCCTTCACTTCTTTTTTCTTCAAAGTCAAGGAGAGATGAAGGAAGGATTCTTTTTTTTTTTGTAATGTCTGGCCTCCCTTTTGCTTGTCTGGCCTTATTAAAACTAGATTCAATGTTTGTTTTTTGTTTGTTTGTTGAGGATGAGAAAAACTGGGGTTTATCATCCATTCCCACAAGCTCTGTCTAAGTCTTGGATGCTGGGCCAGTCCAGGTCAAGAAAAGTGGAAGAATTTCTGTTTCAAGATTTTCTATGTCTGTAGGCACAATATAAAAATTTTAACAAGAAATTGTGCTAAGGTTAGTTTCTATCTCCTTCTGTTTTTATGAAATCTAAATTTCTATACCTCTTTGTACAATTTAGTGAAGTCTATGTAATATCTACTTTTATTTGTTCTTCAGGCTAAGCATGAACTTAGTTTTAATATTCTTGTGATTGTCATAGAATGAAATCGCTATTGCTTCTCTATTTTCTTTTCCTTCTCTCTGGTTGGTACCACTTTAACAGGAGTATAGATTTGATCATTCTTCCTTTTTCTGTCTCTATAGTTTAATTCTGAAAGCCTGGATCAAATTCACAAATTTTTCTGGATTCTTTTAATGGAGAGTTGGTTTTTGCTTATCTACAGAAATTTCTTATTCAGTTTAGTTGGTTCAATTTAGTGATTTTATTTATTTATTAAATTTATATGAGGCTCATCTCACTGTCTGAGCACAATTTTAACAGTGAACATGATGAAGTGAGGATAAACCACTGTCTTTTCTTTTTCTTTTGCAGATTTCTGCTGACTCGTGCCTATAATAAACTTACATTTAAAAAAAAACATATTCTAGAAAATTCATCTTTACATTCTAATTTAAAATAATATTTCCTTCAAATATGGGCTCAGATAATTCCTCCAGTAGAAGAATGGATAATGAAGATGATGGAGTGGGTGGAATGGCAAAATTAACTGTTTTAATTAAAGAAAAGAGTTTATCTAGTTAGTTTTTATTAGGTAAGAACTGTACTGTAAAACTGTATGGATTTATAAATGCATTTTCTTTTAAATACATAGTTTTTTTAAAAAAATGCAAGAAAACACAGATTTTTTAATTGTTTAAACGCAGGTATCAGAAAGTTTGTAAAAAATTGTATAATCTCAAAATGTTCTGGAAAAGATTGTTTCTATGGGTGCGTAAAATAAAATACTTTTTAAAAAGAGAAGAAAATTTTAAACAGTTGGACACCAGAGGGCAGTATTTACTTAATTGTAGAAAGCTCAATTACAAGTCTCCCTTGGTATAATCATTTCAATCTCTCATAATAAGAACTATCCTTTTAATGAGAATAAAACTAAACTAAAAAAGACCAAATCAGTCTGTCTTTTCTTAGCCTGTCAAGTAATTTTTCCATTTTATCTCTTCATGGTAGAATTTATTTTTAAAAGATACATATCTAAGTATATATCATACTCTGAAATTGATTTTTAATGAAAAATGCAATATAATCTGATAATTGTGATTGTTGTGTGGGTTTATGTCTATGTGTGCCTAAAGCAAACAAATAAAAAAGGGTTTTTTGTTTTTTTTCTGTTTTTGTACATTAAAACAATGTCTCTTTCCAGATCATGTCTTGACACCCGTCTATTTATTTATTTATTTAAATTTCATTTATTTATTTTTGTCACAACAGTATACACAAACATCGTCATAAATAAAAAAACAACACATCATAAAAGAAAAACATATATGTAAGTAAAAGTATGCAATAACTATATTAATTTGATATAATGAAAGGGAACAATAGGACAGGAACGGTAGGCACTTTTGTGCTCTTATGCTTTTGTGCTCTATTTTATTCCTGTTGGGAGTTGAAGAATAATGAGTCCTTGATGCTCTTATGGGTAATGCTTTTATCCTTTTCCATGTTTATGTTTTATAGCTACATGCAGCCCCTGGAAAAATCTATATCTTAACTAGGGGCGAAGAGCAAATATGATTAGTTGGCAGCTTCAGAAAGCCCTGGATGAAATGGACACCTTCTAGTTGGGATTCAGGTTATGGGACAGAAACAACATGCTCCTTTTTAACATCTACGTGAATCTACTGGGTGTGACCATCCATCCCCATGAGATGAGGCTTCATCAGTATGTTGATGACACTAAAGTTTATATCTCCAGCCAAATGTTGCTTTTGCTGCCCTCTCACAGTGCCTGGAGGCTGTAGGGAGTATGAATGGGGGACAACAGGCTTTGGCTGAACCGTATTAAGACTATGGGTGTGTTGGGCTTTGAGATATGGGAATTTAACATCTTTAGTTTTGGATAGGATTGCACTGCTTTAGGTAGATCCCATTTGCAACTTGGCAATTCTTCTGAACTCACAATTCCTGCTTAAAGGTGGCAATCATGGCTAGGAGAGCTTTTCCGTAACTTTGTGTTGTGCACCAGTCACACCTTTTCCTGGATCATGAGTTCCAGCACTCGGTCACTCATGCCTTTTGAATGAGAGCCATCCTTACCCTCTTGGCCTTCCAAAAGAGTCTCAACACACCATCTCTGGTCTGGAGCCTTGGTGAGACCATTCCATAGTTAGTGGAAGATCCTCTCACTCTCCCACCTGGTAGTATTTTGGTTCCTAACTTATCTAATTTCTATAATTTTAGTATCTAATGTTTGATATTTAATGTTTGCAAGCCACCTAGAGTCACCTAGGTAAGCTTTGCTGACTGAGGTATTCTGGGAATTGAAGTCCACAAGTCTTAAAGTGGCCACGGTTGGAGACCCCTGCACTAATTAGCTTCCTGTTGAATCTTCCCTTCTGGTGTGGGCTAAGAAAACAGACTTGTTGACGGTTTCCTTACCAATGGAATGCTGTCTACAAAGACCCTTACTTGAGACACTTCAATTGTGTCCTCCTTCTGTGCCACAGCATGCCTCTGGATACCCCAACCCCAATCTCCCTATTATGCTTCCAAAAAGCTATGTTTCAGGACAATTTTGATTAACATATCCCCACACTGGATAGTGAATCTAATCTGCAGATACATTTTGGTTTTTGTTACATTTTAAATTCAATTTTATTCCTAGAAGTAAGCCACACAGAACCTTTGGGATGCACAGTAGAAGTTGCAAGGACTGAAATAGAAAAATAAATCCGCTGGAATTTTGAAACTTCTCACATGTTTTTTTTTTTTCCTTCTGGAACCTCCAAATTGTATTTTGGATGATGTGAAATCTTCATCAGTTTTAAGTTGGTATGAAAGTCTATGATTCTTAATTTGTTTACCTATCAGATTTCTTCCTAAACTCAAATTTGTGTCAAGATTCCAGTACTTAAAACCCAAATATGACAGTGAAAATACAGCTGAATAGCCTACATTTCTTTGAATGTTTGTGTTGTGCCTCGTCCTCCCTCCTCTCCTCAGCTGGGCCCCTCCCGTCTACACTCGGGCCTGTTATCAGACTCCGAATCTGATAATGAATTTATTTATTTATTTATTTATTAGATTTTTATACCGCCCTTCTCCCAAAGGACTCAGGGCAGTTCATAGCCAAAATAAAACAGTACTAATATACATAATAAAAACAATTATAAAAATCTTATTAAATATCAGGCCAGATTAAAACTATTTAAAACATAAAAACCCCAAATAGTTAAATCAGAATATTAAAAACTGCTAAAAATTTCTATGCCAGTCCTGCGCAAATAAATAGGTAGGTCTTTAACTCGCGGCGAAAGGTCCGAAGGTCAGGTAGTTGACGTAGTCCTGGGGGAAGTTCATTCCAGAGGGTGGGAGCCCCCACAGAGAAGGCTCTTCCCCTGGGGGCCGCCAGCCGACATTGTTTGGCGGACGGCACCCTGAGGAGTCCCTCTCTGTGAGAGCGCACGGGTTGGTGGGAGGCAATTGGTAGCAGTAGGCAGTCCCGTAAATAACCTGGTCCTAAGCCATGGAGCGCTTTGAAGGTAGTAACCAAAACCTTAAAGTGCACCCGAAAGACCACAGTAGCCAGTGAAGTCTGTGCAGGAGTGGTGTTACATGGGAGCCACGAACGGCTCCCTCTATCACCCGCGCAGCTGCATTCTGAACTAACTGGAGCCTCCGGGTGCTCTTCAAGGGGAGCCCCATGTAGAGAGCATTGCAGTAATCCAAGCGAGAGGTAACCAGAGCATGAGTGACCGTGCATAGGACATCCCGATCCAGGAAGGGGCGCAACTGGCGAATCAGGCGGACTTGATAAAAAGCTCTCCTGGAGACGATCGTCAAGTGATCTTCAAAAGACAACCGCCCATCCAGGAGAACACCCAAGTTGCGCACCCTTTCCATCGGGGCCAATAACTCGCCCCCAACAGCCAGCCGTGGCTGCAGCTGTCTGTACTGGGGTACCGGCATCCACAGCCACTCCGTCTTGGAGGGATTGAGCTTGAGCCTGTTTCTCCCCATCCAGACCCGTACGGCTTCCAGACATCGGGACAGCACTTCGACTGCTTCGTTGGGGTGGCCAGGGCTGGAAAAGTACAGCTGCGTATCATCAGCGTGCAGTTGGTACCGCACCCCAAAACCACTGATGATCTCACCCAGCAGCTTCATATAGATGTTGAACAGGAGAGGAGAGAATCGACCCCTGCGGCACCCCACACGAGGCGCCTCGCGGTCGATCTCTGCCCCCCTGCCAACACCGTCTGCGACCGGTCAGAGAGATAGGAGGAGAACCACCAATAAACGGTGCCTCCCACTCCCAAACTCCCCAGCCGGTGCAGCAGGATACCATGGTCGATGGTATCAAAAGCCGCTGAGAGGTCTAATAGGACCAGGGCTGAGGAATAACCCCTGTCCCTGTCCCTCCAGAGATCATCAACCAACGCGACCAAAGCCGTCTCCATACTGTATCCGGGCCGAAAGCTGGACTAGAATGGGTCTAGATAGACAAGTTTCCTCCAGGTATTGGGGTAGTTGACGTGCCACCACATTCTCTACAACCTTTGCCACAAAGCGAAGGTTGGAGACCGGACGGTAGTTTCCTAAAACAGCTGGGTCCAGGGAAGGCTTCTTGAGGAGGGGTCTCACCACTGCCAAAGATGAATGGCCTGTCATGCCTCCAGCCCCCGGCCCTGGCCCTATGGTCGGACAGGATGTCAGAAATGAACAAAAAAACCTGATAAACCTCACTCCTACAGCGTGTGAGCAGGAAGCCAGCCACGTGCTGGAATTACTGACAGCAGATCCAGCTGAAGAGAATTCAAAGTGGGAGGATCCTCGCTTCCAGAGATCTGAGAGGTGACGCCAGCAGAAGGGAGGGAGGGGCAGGCCTGGATAAATGCTGAGTCATGGAGCCACATCCCACAGCCTATATAAAGGACCTGCTTGTGGTCCTTTACCTTGAGTCAAGCAAAGTCTCATTTAGTTTGCTGCTATTGGACTCTATTGCTGAAGTCACAACTTGGACTCCTGCCTGCCTGATAAACCTCGAAGGACTTTGACAAGCTGTAGAGGCTTTGTTGCCACGTTTGATACGGACTTCCTAGACCCAGTCGTCGGAGGGGGAGTGGGACATGACAGTTTGTCTCCTCAAAGAAGGGGTGGGATTCTACTGGTTCGGACTAGTTCGGGCAAACCGGTAGCTCCAACAATCAGCTGGGAGTGAACCAGTTCAGCCCGAGGTTCAGATGGGCACACCTGCTCACCCGCGCTATTTTTCCGACCTTTATCTTCTCAGCTGATTCGCAGAGCAGATTGCTGCGCGAATCAGCTGTGTTACTCCTCCAAAGAAACCTGAAAGTGAAAATTTCTTGAAACTGTGGATGCAAATCGCGCAATCACCAAACCGGTTGTTAAACTGGGAGGATCCCACCACTGCCTCAAAGACATGCATGCCCACAACAGACACAAGAAGAAACTTATATAAAGGTATTTACATAATCAAATCACCCATTATAATGTGTTAAATATATTAAATTAGCAATACTGATTTAAGCAGAATACTTACTACCTGGAAAAGTGGAAAGATATTATTTATAGGTCTTAGATGTGAACTTTCCCAGAAGTGTATTACTAGCCTTGCTGATTTCTGTTTTTCTTATACCAGAAAGTAAGAACCTGTATATAATTACAGGATTGTCACTTTAGGTGACACAGTGTGACACCTTTATGGTGTCTTTGAAACTGTATTTGCAAACTAGTTTGCAGTGCTATGTAAGGATCTGTTTGCCAAAAGGGCAGGAGGAATGAGATGCACAATTTATGTAGATCTATCAAGTTGTGGGTCCTTATCTTTCATATTTCTTATCATTCAACTGTCCATTCTTCTACTGCATCTTTTTCAGACATTGTGAAAAGCAATTGCATTTCTTACGCATGTTGTTTAATCTTTGGTTGCTGTTCTGTATTTGTTGACCATCTTGAACTTGCTTATACAATAAAGTCTTGCCCGGATAAAAAATTTTATTTCTCAAAATATTCACACCAGGTATATCCCATATTTGTTACCGTCTATGGTGCTATGACCATAGAAAATGGGCTCTGTTCTTCTGGCAACCTTATTTTAAAGTGATATTTCCTGCTTTGTCTAATGAACAAAAGAACAATGTGGGAATATAGTTTCAGTTCTGTGATTCAGGATGACATTTATTCTTTAAATTGACAGCTGATCCCATATACTTTAACAGGGTCTATGACAATTCGCCACAGTCAACTTGATGTGGCCAATTCACCATGGCTAACTCACCGCAGCCAACCTGTTGTGGTCTACTCACCACAGGACAACTCGCTGCAGGACAAGAGTTATATTAATATCAAAGAAATAGTAGAATAGAATCATTGAAGAAAGAATGTAAAAGGAGGGACAGAATGAAATGTGAATGGCAAAAATTATTTTTTTAAAAAAATTAAATAATTAAATAGAATTGTTAAATTATCCCACAGTGAGCTGTCCCATGGCAAGCTGGCCATGGCAAGTTGTCCTGCAGTGAGTTGGCCATGGTGAGTTGGCCATGACAAGTTGGCCGTGCAAGTTGTCCCATTCCGACTAACAACAGATTGCACCTTGATGAGCGCATGAGGGGAATGAGTGTTGACAAATGATGAACTGGCCTTCGAAAAAAACATTTTTCAAAGTATGCATAGCCACCTTACTATTATGAAGCCCTTGGAGGAATTGCCAAAACAACTACATAGTAGACGAGGTCTAACTTGACTAACAAAAGTGTTATAAGTAAAACATAGACACATTCTCTGAATTGCTTGTCTGGAACTGAAAAAAGGAAGAGATCTAACATTTAAAATGCCATCATGTTTCATCTCTTGCCAATATTTGATAACTCCAGCAGGGCTAATGGAGTATCATTTGCATACCAGTCTTTCAAATGTTAGTAGGGGAAAAAAAATCAACCATCACTATCCCCCCCCTCTCTCTCTTTCTATCTATCTATCTATCTATCTATCTATCTATCTATCTATCTATCTATCTATCTATCTATCTACCTACTACCTACCTATCAGTGGTGAAATACTATCGGATTGGACCAGATCGGACGAGTAGGTAGCGAAGACTGGGGCTGGTTCGCCGAACTGGGAACAATGGCTGGCTGGCCACGCCCCTGGACCTATCCATGGCCCGCAGTCCTGCCTTGCTTGCCTGCCTTCCATGCTGCCTTCCCGGCATTCCGGTGGCCAGCTTGTGAAGGCAGGCAAGTGAGGCCCATGTGGAAGGCAGGCAAGCATGGCAGGGCTTCGGGGAAGGGAGTAAGCTGCTAGAAAAATGCTGAAATAAATACTTCAATTCCTCTGGCACAAGCCACACTGCCCTGCCAACCCCCCACTGCTTTGCCACTCCATCTCTTTCTCCTCATCAGCCAATCACTCCACAAACTTGGCCAAAAGCTGCACTTATGAGAAGGGGGATGGTCCCCTCTTCTTTATGGAGCTCAACTTTGCTGGAGCTTCTCTGTCCATTCTTAATGCTGCTGCTGCTGCTGGGAGACTGGCTGGATGCAGCCAAATGAGGCTTGCTATTCTGCCACAATTAATAGAAAGTGCCTCGGATCCAGGCTATGGTCAGGATTCCAATGGCATTAGCCTGGATCTGCCTCATTGCGGGATCTCCGGGCTGCTTGGGAGCTCCGAGTCACCTAAAAAGCTTCAATTCTTGGGGAGACAAGAAAAGAGAGCGAGAGAGTGAGAGAGTGATGGGGAAATGGCGACACCTGATTCTCTTTCCCTCCCTCTCTGGCTGGCTCAAGCAGTCACAGCTGTTCGTTGGCACTCTTGTCTTCCAGCTTAGTCCCGCAGAGCAAAAACAGAGTGAGAGAGACTGAGGAAGACTGATATCAAGGGCTGCAGGGAAGGAGCTAGTAGCTTAATCCCTTCCCCAAAGTCCTGCCATGCTTGCCTGATAATCAGGTATCGCTGTTTCCCCATCACTCTCTTGCTCTCTCGTGCTCTTTTCTCGTCTGACCATAGCCTGGATCCTAGGCACTTTCTATTACTTGAACCAGACAGCAAGCCTTATTCGGCCATGTCCAGCCGGTCTCTCAGCAGCAACGGCATCGGTGTTGGCAGCATTAAGAGTGGGCAGAGAAATAACCAGTGAGCGACAGGATGCAGGGCTAGCAAGTGGACGCAGGGTGAGGCTTCCCAGGCAGCTGGAATGTGGGGCGGTTGGCTCTGCTGGCTGCCGTCCCTGCCAAAATGACTGCCCCAGTGCAGCAGGGCTAACAAGAGAGAGAGAGAGAAGAAAGAAAGGAAAGAAAAAAGGGAGAGAGGGGAAGAAGAAAGAAAGAGAAAGAAAGGAAGGGAGAGAGAAAGAGAAGAAAGAGTGACGTGAGTGATGTCATGTTGGCCTTGCCCATCCAGTCACATGCCCACCAAGCCATGCCCACCAAGCCACGCCCACAGAACCAGTGGTGAAAAAATTTAGATTTCACCCCTGCTACCTACCCATTATTTGTCTGTCTGTCTGTCTGTCTGTCTGTCTGTCTGTCTGTCTATCTATCTATCTATCTATCTATCTATCTATCTATCTATCTATCTATCTATCTATCTATCATCTATCTATCATTTATCTATCTATGCTAGTTTAGAAGGACATCAGCTGACAACAGCAATGAGTAGATTCCAAGCCAGCCACTTAAGCTACTATTTCTGGTGTGCTGCCCATAATCCATTAGCTAACAAAAAGTGAAGTCCTCTCTTGATGCTAAAAAATGCTAAAAAAAAATAGAGCAGGAATTAACCCAGCAGTGACAAGAAACATCCATTGTTATTTATTCATTGAAAATGCTATGTGCTGTGTTTAACTGGTTTGCCTCCATCAGCATATAAGCAGTTACATGGCAATTCTAAGCTCCACCTATACCTGGCAATATCATGGCTTTCCTAGGCTGCACATTTATTAGGAATTGTGGACTTGATACTTTGCAGCTGATGACATTGCAGGCTCCTCCAAGCTTAAAGAAATGCATCCATCTGAGATGCCTGCAGCTTTCCTAACATAGCATGAGAAAATATTCTGAATGCAATCGAGATGGACCATTCTTACCTGACCTGACCTTTACCTGACTAGTAAAGTGCCATCATACTTTTTGGGCAGAAGGCTGCACTAGTAGATCACATTGACAAACCACAGAGGCCAGTCTATTTAACAATGTTGCCTAGATTAGCAGTTACCTTCAGAAATGTTTTATAGGGGTTTCGGTGACTTTCACTGCACAACTGCCGTTCTTCCATGTTCCTCTCACTTTCTGTCAGGAGGCCAATGATGTGAATTATAAAAGCTGTGGTTGAGTTTCTGCTTAGATGCTTTTCTGCCTGCATTCCAGCCTATACCAAGAGAATACATCTCTAGTTATTAGGAAGGAAATCGCTTTGAATTGTCTGGCAAACCACACCAATGCAGAAGCAATCAAATTTAACTATACTGTATATAAGTTGAATGAGAGAAAATGAATGGATTTGAGGGAAATGTTAGGGATTTTAGGGTTGTCAGAAATATTGCCTAAAAATAATTGAAAACATAACCTTTCCCCACCACTTCACTGCTCTGCAGGATAGAAACAACACTCACACTTTAGTTAACTTTCCCCCCCCCCTCACTTACATTGCCAAGTAGCAATTTTTTAATCTTTACCTCATGAACATGAAGGGTGTGGAACACCAGAAATAAATCCTGCATTTTCCGCTCCATTGTATCAGATCATATCTATCTATCTATCTATCTATCTATCTATCTATCTATCTATCTATCTATCTATCTATCTATCTATCTATGAGTATTATTTTTGCAAAAGACAAGCTCCTTTCTAGTCTTTCTAGTCACCTGTTACCTACTGATAGAAAAAAATATATCCTAATCCTCACATTAGTCTGGGCAGAGATTATTGTCTGCATCCTTCCAAATCCTTTAGCCATTCCTCTTGGTCGCTCTGGATGAGCCAAAATCCTCAGAATTTCTTGTAAGCAGTCTCAATTGAGTTGTCTTTTGACACACCTTTAAAGGAAAAAAAAAATATGTGGCTCTTTATTTAAGTCGCCCTCTTTCTCAACAGGCAGCCACATAGCCAATTCTGCTTTACTCTGGAGTGATGACACTGTGCCTTTTATCATACGAGCCCTGATTCAGGGAAAAATCACAAGTATGAACAATCATTGCCTTCACTTAGGTTAAAATGGAAGTTGATTAAGACAATTCTACCTCTTTACTTCAAGATTCTGTTCTTGACACAATAACACTAACAGGAGATAAAATTCAGTATTGCTACATGGGTTTTTTAGCAGTGGTTTATTTTTAACTACATTTAATTCTCCCTTACACGGGCCTCAATTCAAATCAATATAAATATTGCTTACATAGCTATAAAATATTGTTTAATCATTGTCACTTCATTTCCTCCCCCACAACCAAAAAAACTTCCTAACCCATGGAATTGTGCCCTGTTATAAAATTAAAGCCTTTGGATTTTTTAAAGCAGCTGATACAAAATTTATTTTTTTACAGGGTAGGTGTGTCAAGGTATACATATACTGTTATTGAATATGTATATATGAATGCATTGTTATTGAACCAAACTATATTTATTCAATTTATTATGAATTTATTATTCAATTTATTCAATCATTATAAGGGTTTCTTTGACAAAGAAGTATGCTAAAATTGAAAACTCTTCAAAACTTAAAAAAAAAAGAAATTCAAGGAATTAGATTTATGAGAGGAAAACTGTACAATTTAATATTCAGCACCTAGTGCAAGGAAATTTCCATCAAATAGCACATTGATTACATATACTATATCCTTTGTATTTACTTGATTAAAAACAAATGGTTTGATTCTTTCATTATTAAAACTTGTCCAGACTGTCATATTTAAACAAAAGACATTCTTGAATTTGTAGAAGTTACATAATTTTCCTTCCTTACTCTTTAAGCAAGTATAACGTCAACAATCTTTTAGTATAAAGATAAATTATTGGGACAAAATCTAGACATCTTTTCAGGTAAATGCATTAAGCATTTTCCTTTTTCTTAATGAAAGTGTTAAGTATTAAGCAGGAGATTATTTTTATTCAGCTATGTAATTTTTAACCAGTAGTATATTTACTACTACATTTCCGTTATTACTCTTGAATTGTTTTGCAGAAATTCATGAAAAAACTATTTGAGATTTACAGAACAATCCTGACCTAGTAGTGCTACAAACTCTGAGAACTTACAATTTATTTATTTATTTGATTTGATTTGTATGGCTGCCCATTTCATTACAGTGATAGTAGGTTACTAACAGCACATTAGATCAGTCAAAAAATAAATACCAAGCAGATAAATCACACACACACACACACAGAGTTACCCTTTAGTGCCTGTCCATGGCATCACATGTTATGAATTTAAACTTTTTATTTATTTATTTCAATTTTTATGGCTACTCATCTCAAATTCATGTGGCTAGTCTGGGTGAACGAACAAATGAACCCCACTTGCTGAAATGCAGTCAGGGCTTTAAGATGCTCTGAAAAGCTGGGAAGTTCAGGGCAGGTGCTGCAGCTACGTTTTGGGTCCAACTAAGTGCCGATCAACAGGATGCTTCTCCTGTTGAAACTTGGATTGGGTTGATTGGATTGGATTGGATTGGATTGGATTGGATTGGATTGGATTGGGTTGGGTTGGATTGGGTTGGGTTGGGTTGGGTTGGGTTGAGTTGGGTTGGGTTGGATCAGATCAGGGGTGAAACGCTCCCGGATGGAGGGGATCGCGCAATCTGGTAGCGATGGCAGCTGCTGGTTCGGAGGACTGGTAGCAAAAATCCCTGGCCCCGCCCTCCCTGCCTCTGCTGAGCGCACCATCTGCAGAGGTTTTTTTTTTTTTTTTTTACTTTTAAAAGCCGGTTTTGCTTCAGCCGAAACAGGCCTTTAAAAGTAAAAAACAGCAGAACCTTACTTGTACTCTTACTTGTAGAAAACATGTTTTCTACAAGTAAGAGTAGAGATTCTAAGGCACTTACCTGATTACTGAGGAACGCATGGCCACAGCCCGAAAGCAGTTTCAGTTTCAGCCAGACAGCATCAATCGCTCAGCTAATCTATTTCCTCAGTGATCAACTGGCTGGATTTGCTAGCTGAGGAACTCTGGGATTTGAAGTCCACAATAAAATAAAATAAAATAAAATAAAATAAAATAAAATAAAATAAAATAAAATAAAATAAAATAAAATAAAATAAAATAAAATAAAATAAAATAAAATAAAATAAAATAAAATAAAATAAAAAATATTTGTGCAGCTTTCTGAGATTTGGTGTGTTTCTGTAGTGTTTCACTCTAACTACACAAACACACAAAATGTCAGAAAGCTGTATGTGGCATATTGTGTGTGTGTGTGTGTGTGTGTGTGTGTGTGTGTTAGTTGTGTGTGTGTAAAGTGTGAAAGTTGGTTTTTGAGCTTTTTGTAGCTATGTGAAGTGTGAAGTGCAGCTGCTTTTACCTTGTGTGTGAGTCAGTTGTTTTGTGTTGTGTGTGTGTAAAGTGTGAAAGTTGGTTTTTGGTACCTCTTATTGTTTTTTTATACTTTGTTTATTATTTTTATTATTTATTGTTATTGGCCACGCCCACCAAGCCATCTGACCACCAAGCCATGCCCACTAATTAAGCCACGCCCACAGAACCGGTAGGGAAAATTTTTAGATTTCACCCCTGGATCAGATTGAATTGGATTGGATTATTGGATTTGATTGGGCTGTGTTGGGTTGGGTTGGGTTGGATGAACTTTCCTTGAGCCCTATCACAAGTTCAGAAATGGCTGGTGAAACAAGTGAAACACAACCAAGCCACAGGTAATTATTTTAGCCAAGATCATTAGAGGCACAGTAATCTGGAATGGTGGATTCTGGTGTTAGTATCTTGTTCACTATTATGATCTCTATTGTACAGAATGCAAGGGAATGAGGCTTGGCTATTATAGTGCGGATATGTAAAAAGGCAATTGTGATTTACCTGCCAATTATCAACCCATAAGTCTTTCAAACATAAGTAGCAACCTTCCCGTTCAACATCTTTATAATAAAGTTACAGATTGGGTTGAGTCAGAATATTTATTAGCTGACGAGCAGGCAGGTTTTATAGCTGGGCGTTTGTTCACAGGTAACACTCTACTTTTAGAGCATTTAGTGGGAAAACACACTGCTGAAACTGAATCTGACTGTTTTCATTTGTTTTGGACTTGGATTTGATTCTATCTCCATATAAAGTAGGTGGTACAAATTTTGTTGATGAATAAACTGTATAAAAAATGTAAATTATTATTTTTTCATTATGCAGCAACCAGAAGGGTACCTATCCATAGGGAAGTTTAGGCAGGGCTGCTTCCTGTCACCATTATTAATAAGTTTTCATATAATTTCTATCATAATTAGGTTAAACAACCTTCAATATCATCCCCTAAAACTAGCTGATTAACACATTACAATATTTTGTATGGAGATTAGTCAGTTCAAACACTAGTTGGTTTAAAATGAGCTTTCCTAAATGCCCAAGACTGCACGTTTGGCTGCTGAATAGACATATGATTGAACAAGTTAAAACATCTAAATATTTGGGGCGGGGGGGGGGTTGATGTTAATATTTTGTTCTTCTGGAAGGGCAGATGTTGCATTTTGATTATATTGTTCAAAATGCCTGGAAATCAGATACAACCCTGCAACAGAGCCAATTTGGTCTAGTAGCTGAGGCACCAGATTAGCAACCAGGAGACAGTGAATTCTAGTCACATTTTAGGCATAAAAGCCATCTGTGATTTTAGGCCTTTCTTTCTTTCTTTCTTTCTTTCTTTCTTTCTTTCTTTCTTTCTTTCTTTCTTTCTTTCTTTCTTTCTTTCTTTCTTTCTTATTTTCTTTTTTCTTTCTCCTTTTTTCTTTCTTTTTTCTAACTTATATCACATCCCTAACACTGTTTTTGTAAGCCCATATGGCAAACAAATTCTGTTAACAGAACAGCTGTTTACACTTAGTCCAACACATAAGCTGTTAGTTATACCTTCCAACTTAAAATAACAGAAAATTAATCATGCATACTGTATAGTACATTTCTCTAGAGCTTAAACTGTTTAGTATTCACTAAGGAGATTTTTTTAAAAATAATAATTAAAACACAGATCTATTTCAACTTTAAAAAGGAAAAAAATCATATAAAAATGAATATTAGTTTTTTCATTGCACAGCCCTTGCTTACCCAAAAGATTAACATAATTTTATATTAAGGCTCATCATGTATTTGCTTTACAGATCTATCTGAATGACATGCAAGTAAGAACTGAAAGCTCAAATGAATTATATGATATTCATTTTTACAAAGGGTCCTGCTTAGTAACCACTATTTCAGTGACCATTTCAACTTACAGCAGCTTTGAATGAGTGATACTTACAACAGTTTCTCAAAGTTTTGGGCATCCCACAGTCATTTGACCATGTTTCGCCACCTACCTTCCTTGCCAGCTTCCTATAAGCAAAATCATTGGGGAAGCTGGCAGTATGTAGCAAAAGGTAACCATATGACCTGTGGTGATTCACTTACAACAGCAACAGGAAATGCTAGAATTTCCATGCTAAGAAGCATGATTACATGATGCTTAGCAACAGAAATTCTGATCCTGATCATCATCGTTAATGGTACATGGGAAGGACTTTGGGAGACAGTACAATGAGACACAACTGAGAGAATAGTCAGATAACAGGCAACTTGAATGAATGAATGAATGCATTTGTATTCTCTTGAGATAGATTTATATATAATATGCAGGATCATACCCCTACATCTGGAATTTAACTTCTTTAACCTCTATTTGTGCTTTCCAGATGTTTGCCTATCTAGAAACTAACAAGAAATTAAAATGCTTGTGTTTAAGATGGTATTTTCTGGCTCTGAGTTCCATTGTCTAGGATAAGAATTTAAATTTGCTTTCGATCACATTAGCTATTAGCTCTATTTTCATTTTCTTGGTCTGATGAAATTATTTTTCTATACTGTGTTTCCCCAAAAATAAGACCTCCCCCCAAAATAAGCCCTCCCCAAAAACATTTAAATGCATGTGCAGCCAGTCCCTGCCATTTCTTCTGGTTAAAGTTAAGGTGACAGAACTGAAAATCAGGTAAGATGGAAAGAGAAGCCCTGTTTTGCTCCATGTGCCCCAAAATAAAAAGACCTCCCCGAAAATAAGGCCAAGCCATTTTGGGATTCAAAAAAATATAAGACAGGGTCTTATTTTAGGGAAAACACGGTACTTGATTCATGGATATTTTCATCCAAATTAACCTCTATAATCCTCTTTTATAAATCCGGTACTTCTGAACAATTCTCAATTCTTTAGTCTTTTCCACCTTATGGAAATATTTTACATATGCATATCATGATATGAAATTGTGATATGGATATGAATATAGAATATTCAACCTTCAAGGAAGAGACTTCAGGAACAAACCAACTTCTTGTGAATCTGATTATTCTGGTTGCAGATAAATGGTATTAATAAGGTACAGCTGGAAATTATGGGCCTACATGGATGAAATAGGGGCAGAGCAAATGATAGGACTTAGATATTTGTATCATATATCCTGATATTTTTAAATAATTGCTCCCTTGTGCCAGTTATAAATTGATGCACGTGTTGAACTCCTTGTGGTTTGTTATGAATGCCACTGAAAAAGAACTTGCAGAAGCCTTTGATCCACCAAGCCTTCCTTTCAGGAGTAACTGCTGGGAAACAATATGGTATTATATATTTATATTTTTCCACTACCGAAAACTTGCTTATCTCAAATTTTGGGTGACAGTTTGGGTGACATCTCTAAAGTTGAGGTGTCTTGAGTAAGAGAGCTTCTAATCCTTGATTTTCTCTTGATTTATAAACAACAGGAAGAAATATATTTGGGTGTTTTTTTCCATGCACCACTTTATAAAGTAATATAAGGATATCTTTATATTTCAAGACTAATCATAAAAGGTCCATGGTTCTCCATTCCAGGTCTAAGCCAAAAATATAACTGCCCCTACAACCCCAAGGGCCTAAATAACCTAAAGAGGTGTAAAGATATGCTGTTCACCAGTGATGGGTTTATTTATTTATTTATTTATTTATTATATTTGTATACCGCCCATCTCCCGAAGGACTCAGGGCGGTTCACAGTCAAAAAACAAAACAAAACAAAAACCCAGAAAACATATAATACATAAAAAACAGCTAAAGGAATAGATAGTTAAATTCAATTGATGCTCTAACTTTTAAATACAAATTTAAAACCTCATTTAAACCCCCTTTTTAAAAATCCCAATTTAAAACTACATTCAAGCTAGTCCTGCTCTTCGAAACAGCAACGTCTTCAGCTCGCGGCGGAAGGACTTGAGATCGGGGAGTTGACGAAGCCCCAGAGGGAGCTCGTTCCAGAGGGTAGGGGCCCCCACAGAGAAGGCCCTCCCCCTAGAGGTCGCCAGCCGACATTGTTTAGCTGACGGTATCCTGAGGAGGCCCTCTCTGTGAGAGCGCACTGGTCGGTGAGAGGCTAATGGTGGCAGTAGGCGGTCCCGTAAATATCCCGGCCCTAGGCCATGGAGCGTTTTAAAGGTGATGACAAGTACCTTGAAGTGAACCCGGAAGATCACTGGGAGCCAGTGCAGATTACGCAGGAAGGGTGTTACATGGGAGCCAAAAGGTGCTCCCTCTATCACCCGCGCATTCTGGACCAGTTGGAGTCTCCGGGTACACTTAAAAGGGAAGCCCCATGTAGAGAGCATTACAGTAGTCCAGGCGGGATGTAACAAGGGCATGAGCGACTGTGCATAAGGAAGCCCGATCCAGAAAGGGGCGTAACTGGCGTATCAGGCGAACCTGATGAAAGGCTCCCCTGGTGTCGGCCATCATATGATCTTCTAAAGATAGCCGTGCATCCAGGAGGACGCCCAGATTACGAGCCCTTTCCGTGGGAGCCAATAGTTCGCCCCCAATGGTCAGTGATGGAATTAGCTGACTGTACCGGGCCGCCGGCATCCACAGCCACTCGGTCTTGATGGGATTGAGTCTGAGTCTGTTCCTCCCCATCCAGACCCGTACGGCCTCCAGGCACTGGGACATCACTTCAACAGCCTCGTTGGGATGGTTAGGGGTGGAAATATAGAGCTGAGTATCATCAGCGTATAGATGACAACTCACCCCGAGACCACGGATGATCTCACCCAGCGGCTTCATATAAATGTTGAACAGAAGAGGCGAGAGAACCGACCTTTGTGGCACCCCACATAAGAGGCTCCTTGGGGTCGATCTCTGTCCCCCCGTCAACACCGTCTGCGACCAGTCGGAGAGGTAGGAGGAGAACCACCCATGAACAGTGCCCCTCACTCCAAGTCCCTCGAATCGGCGCAGCAGGATACCATGATCGATGGTATCAAAATCCACTGAGAGATCTAATAGGACCAAGACAGAGGAACAACCTCTGTCCCGAGCCCTCAAGAGATCATCAACCAGCGCGACCAAGGCTGTTTCCGTGCTGTGACCAGGCCGGAAACCGGACTGGAATGGATCAAGATAGACAGTTTCATCCAGGTACTGGGGCAACTGTCGTGCAACCACACTCTCGACAACCTTTGCCAAAAAGCGAAGGTTGGAGACCAGACGATAATTTGCTAAACTAGCTGGGTCAAGGGAAGGCTTCTTGAGGAGGGGCCTCACCACCGCCTCTTTCAAGGCGGCAGGGAAAACACCCTCCATCAAAGAAGCGTTCACGATTTTCTGGAGCCAGCCTCGTGTCACCTCCCGGGTGGCCAATACCAACCAGGAGGGACACGGGTCCAATAAACATGTGGTCGCATTCAATCTCCCCATTAACCTGTCCATGTCCTCAGGGACCACAGGATCAAACTCATCCCAGATAATAACATCAAGACCTGCCTCCTCCACCCCGTCCGGATCCACCAAGTCTGTGTCCAACCCTTCCTGAATCTGAGCGATTTTATCAAACAGATATTGTCCAAATTCCTCAGCTCGACCCTTTAAGGGATCCTCTACCGCTCCCTGATGGAGGAGCGAGCGGGTCACCCTAAACAGGGCGGCTGGGCGGTTATCTGCTGATGCAATGAGGTTGGAAAAATACTCCCGTTTTGCCAGCCTCATCGCCACTAGATAGGTCTGAATTTGAGACCTAACTAGTGTCCGGTCAGATTCGGAGCGGCTGGCCCTCCAGATACTCTCTAGGCGTCTTTTCCGGCGCTTCATTTCCCTCAGCCCCTCGGAGTACCAAGGTGCTAAATGAGATCGGCACCGGGTCAGAGGCCGCAAAGGCATGACTCGATCTAGAGCGCCAGCCACCGCCCGATCCCAGGCGGTGACCAGAGCTCCAGCCGAGTCATGGGCTAAATCCTCAGGGAATAGCCCAAGCTCCGTCTGGAACCTTTCAGGGTCCATCAGGCACCTAGGACGGAACCAGCGAGTCGGTTCCGTCTCCCTGCGGCGGGGATCGGCGGTTCGAAAGTCTAGCTGAAGGAGCTAATGATCTGACCATGACAAGGGTCTAATAACTAACTTCCCTAATTCCAGATCATTCAACCACTGTCCAGAGACAAAAATCAAATCCAGAGTGTTTCCCCCGATGTGAGTGGGGTCGTTCACTAATTGGGTCAGGTTCAAGGCCGTCATGGAAGCCATGAACTCCCGAGCTGATGTGGATGCTATCCCCACCGACGGCAAATTGAAATCCCCCATGACCATAAGCCTGGGGATCTCCATTGCCGTCCCAGCGACCACATCCAGCAGCTCAGGCAGGGATTCTGTCACGTAGCAAGGAGCTAGGTACGTGATCAGTAAACCTACCTGCACCCCACGGCCCCACTTAACAAGGAGGGACTCACATCTGGTTATCTGTGGTACAGTGATCTCCCTCGGCTCAAGACTCTCGTTGATAATAACCGCCACTCCCCCACCCCTACCCTGGGCCCTGGCCTGATGGAACGCACGGAAACCCGGTGGCCACATCTCTATCAGGGGAAACCCCCCTTCCATGCCCAACCAGGTCGCCGAAATGCCAATCAGGTCCGCACCCCCCTCCTGTATAAGATCGGAGATGAGGGGGGCTTTATTTATAACAGACCTGGCATTGCATAACATCAGGCGAAGGTCCAGCTTCTGAGAATTTAAGCCACTCGGGGAACGGGAAACTATCGGGGGACCAGAGTGCGCGATCGCTCGTAAATAGCGAGGGCGCACTCCCCAAACCCGATATGGGCCCCCGCCTCCGCCATACCTGCCCCTCCCACCTACCGTGCAGATAGAGTTATCCCCAAGACCATGAGCTCTACCCTCCTCTTCCACCTCAGAATCGATGATATTTATGCCACGAGCCGGCACAGGATCTAGCAAAGGCTCAGATAGGGTATCCCCCTGAACCTAACTTCGCCGTCCCACCCTTCCCCTTGGATAACTTATATAAGAATTTATTATAACACCTAGTTAAAAAAAACCCTAAGCCTTCTCTTAGAAGCATGCCACCTCTCGGGATTCCAAAATCCGTCATCAAGGTAGGCCCTCGATAAAGTGGAGGGCCATGACCGCGAGAGGGGGGAGACTTGCAGGTTAAGAAGCTGCGATCGCGAGTACATTTCGGAGTTTATAGAGGGTGGCAGATGGTAACAGTCTTAATCTGGCCAATCAGATGGTCACAATAAGTTCCGGACAATAGATGGAATTTAAAGTTCCTTCAGTAAAGTGATGCTATACAAGGTTGCCCCCTGTTTGGACCACTTTGCAAGAACCAGTAGTAAAACCAGCGGGAGGCTCCACCCACTGACCTGGACATCATCAGGAAGCTTCTGCGCATGCACAGAAGTGCGGGCACGCACACGCGGCTCCATTACAAACCTATAGTAAAGGTAAGAAGAACCCACCCCTGCTGCTCACCTGTGAATAGTTTCTCTGAATGGAAGATGGAGGTTAGCATGACCTCACTTCCCTTCTCTTTCCCATCAATGCTTGCAACAGGAAGTGATTCGACAAGAAAGGGGAATAAGTAATAATCGCTAAACATTTCTTTATCAAAGGAATAGGTTGCATCTACTTTGGCCAGAAAGATCAAGGTTGCCAAATTTACCTATAAACTAGTTAAACAGAAAGAAATTAATGTACTGGGGACACAACAGTTAAAAGTCTCAGGCTTTCTGTTCCTAATCTAGAGTTATGAGCTACCCAGTCAAGTTTTGTGACCGTAGAAGCAGGATCACAAAGTCATGGTGCCAAATTTTCAAACAAACCCTAGAACTGGACTTTAAGCTGGGAGCTTCTGTACAGAACCTAATACTAGGTACTGTGAAAATTGCCCACCCTTAAAGTACCTCTGCTGTCATTAGTGAGGAGATCCTGACAGCATGTAACAGATTTGAGTATTATCTTGCTTGATATGTTTTTTTTAATGTTATGCTTTTAAATTGTTTGCTTGAATTAGTAATAAAGCTTAAAAGCTCTTTATTCACTAGTGTGCTTACTGTTCCTGGATTCAAAAGAATGAATTACCTGGTCATCTGATCATTGCCTTGAGCCTTGGCAAAGCACCTAGGTTTCTGAATTCTTCAGTGCCTGCAAATCCTCAAGGATACACTTTGCAAACAAGCTTTTTTCTCTTTGAATATGCTTATTATCCTTTCTCGTTATTTACTATTGTTGTTTCAGGTTTAACTAGCATTTGTTGAGAAAATGTCCAGGAGAGAGATTCTAGAATCATGAAGCTTGACAGTGTTGGCAAAATATTTTGACATATTCCCAGCTGGTGAAAGTAATATATGCTGGCCTCCTAGAATCATAAGAAATAATTCCATCTTTTTATAATTAATATAAATACTGTAATGTTTTCCCATGATTAATTCCAAGAGTTCCATCAAAATTTCAACTGAACTACAATAAGTATCCTATATATATATAGGATACTTATATCCGCCAAACAATGCCGGCTGGCGGCCCCCAGGGGAAGGGCCTTCTCTGTGGGGGCGCCCACACTCTGGAATGAGCTTCCCCCGGGTTTACGTCAAATACCTGACCTTCGGACATTTCGTCGCGAACTAAAAACACATCTTTTTATCCGCGCGGGGCTGGCTTAAATTAGTTTTAAGGGGAAATTTTATTAATTTTAAATGGGGTTTTTAGTATGGAAATTTTTTTAATCTTAGGCTAATTTAAATAAGTTTTTTAAATGGTATTTTAATCTGTATATTGTATTGTTTTATGTTTGCCTGTACACCGCCCTGAGTCCTTCGGGAGAAGGGCGGTATAAAAATAAAATAAAATAAAATAAAATAAAATAAAATAAAATAAATAAATATATATATATATATATATATATATATATATATATATATATATATATATATATATATATATATATATATATATATATATATATATATATATATATATATATATATATATATATATATATATATATATATATGAAACTCAGAAGACTTAAACCCTTCCAGTAGTGTCCACATCCAGTAGTGTCCACAGTCATTTCAGTGTAAGTTTATGACTTGAAAAATATTGCAGAATTCAAGAATTGAATCACAGAGCCCATCACTTTAGCTGTCAGTGTCTTAAATGGGTTCATAAAACAAATCTTTTTGGTAGATAGACTTGCAAAGAACAGTTAAAACTATCAATTCTTTTGTCAGTTTTATGGAAATGTATCCCAGTAGTACTGAGAACCTAGGTGTGGGGAAAGATCTTTTGCAGTTAAATATCTGTATAGAACTGTCGGGAACTGCTAAACAGGACTGAAGTATTTATTGGTCTAAATCAATAAGATATTTATAGTGATGTTTTTGTTTCTTGAATCTTTTTGTTTCCAGGCAGTTGACAGCTTCTTTGGATGTTCTTATCTTTCCACATAATAAATGCCAAAAAATAAGCTGGGAAACACAATTACTTCAGAGACAGCAATATAAGAACATCCGAGATTTTATTATTGTTGTTAGGAAAGTGAAAAATAGAAAGACGGGAAATAACATTTTGCCCATCAGAGCAGACCAAATATCCTGTTACTTTTCTTCATAGCAGACTCTACAGAAATTCGTTGTACATATGCATGTTATTTCTTCCAAACTTCAATTCATTTTCATACCTAAAAATGCCAAATTTATTTCATTATTCATTTCAAAACCTTTTTGTTACATTCATTGAAACTCATCTGCCTGAACATTCCTTGCAAAAAAATGCAACCAACACAAAAAAAGAAAGAAAAGAAAAGAAAGCTTACATTGGCAGTTACATTTTTTTTTATGGGGCGGGATAGTTGACATTATATTTACTCACCAGTATACAATGGTGTCCAAAACAAGATGGTTGGTGAACTGGATCAATCAAACATATCCTTCTTTTGTGCATGTATACAATTCATATACAAAAGAGGCAGAGTTTTCATTGTGCTGCTTGCCTGCCATTTGGACTTTTCTACACTCTTTGTCTCTACCTTAGAAGCATGTGTAAGGAATAATGTCACTTCTAGGCCACTGTAAGTAAATACAATGATTATTGCCAGAAGAAGTCAGTGAAAATGTATCAGATCAAGAAATACCCCACCCTACAATTTCTGTATCTCTACTTAGAAAAAAAACATGTCCATATCTTCATACATCAATTTATGAACAAATGAATGTTATACATTATATTTAATTTAGTAGGTAAAACTTTTCATGGAATGTATACTGAAAGAGGTTGATCTTGATTTAGAGGTATTGGTTACCACCTTTAAAGTGCTTCATGGCATGGGACCTGGTTATTTATGGGACCGCCTACTGCGACCAACGGCCTCCCAGCGACCAGTGCGCTCCCACAGAGTGGGCCTCCTTGGGGTGCCGTCAGCTAGACAATGTCGACTGGCGACTCCCAGGGGGAGGGCCTTCTCTGTGGGGCTCCAACCGTCTGAAACGAATTACCACCTGGTATTCGCCAACTCCCTGATCTCCGGACTTTTCGACGCGAGCTGAAAACATGGCTGTTTCATTGCGCAGGACTGGCCTGATAGTTTTAATTCGGAATTTTAAATGGGTTTTAAATGGAGTTAGCCTAAATTTAAATATTTCATTTTAAATTATTTTAATGTTTGTAATATTGTTTTTATATGGCTGTAAACCGCCCTGAGTCCTTCGGGAGAAGGGCGGTCTAGAAATATAAATAAATAATAAAATAATAATAATTTATAAGCATGGAGCTTAGTATTCCCTTTTGGAGCCCCATAAAGCTATTATTCCTAATCTACTCTGTCATACCATGAAGGGTGGCATGATGACAACTGTGTTACCTCTTACAAACTTTTTGCCAGGTTGGAACAATTCCAATATGAAGAGGAGGTAGGAGGTAAACTACTTCAACCTCTATAATGCATGGGCAAACAATCAATACAAACTCAAGGTAAACCACTCCAAACTCGATTGCAGAAAATACGACTTCAGCAACAGAGTGGTCAATGCCTGGAATGCCCTACCCAACTCTATTGTTAGATCCTCTAACCCTCACAGCTTCAACCTTAAACTGTCTACCGTGGACCTCACCCCATTCCTAAGAGGTTTGTAAAGGGGGCATGCATAAAAAGTACCAGTGTGGCTATCGACCCTGTCCTACTGTCCCCATTTATATGTATTCATTTCTTTTGTTCATGTCCAAGGTTATATTTACACCTGCTATCTGTACATTTTTGGCAAACATAATAAAATAAAATAAAATAAAAAATGATGGAAAGGGATGTTGGATTTAAGGACACATCTGTCCTTAAATCAGAGTGATTCTTATAAATAGGCTACATCTGTTTGCTATAAATAGATTGAAAAAGAATCCTAAAAGCTGACAATTCTACTTTTTCCTTACAACCCAACTCAACTTGTTTGTTGCCCTGAATGGCTGTGTTGGATGTGAATTGCATTACCCAGTCTAATACCTGTTTTATTTTTTGAATAAGCTTTTACTTAGAAACTACTAAGTTAGATATAACTTTGGGAGAACTGTGCATAACCCATGGCTACAAGTTGCTTGATGATGATTTAAATACTAGACAATTTAAACTATCTTGCAGGTAAGGTAAAGGTAAAGGTTCCCCTCACACATACGTGCTAGTCGTTGCCGACTCTAGGGGGCGGTGCTCATCTCCATTTCAAAGCCAAATAGCCAGCGCTGTCCGAAGACGTCTCCATGGTCATGTGGCTGGTATGTGTATATTCACTATATATCGGATGAACGTCTCTAGAGGATTTTGACTGAGTTCAAAACTGGTAATAAAAGGTGTTTTTCAAAAGGCAATTGGACTTCCTTATTTTTTTTCCCTTGAAAACTTTTTGCTTATCATCCAGGCATGCTTCTTCAGTTCTTCTTGGATGAGAAATGAAAATTTTTCAAGATAAAAAACAAACAAACAAGAAAATCCAGTTGCCTTTTGGAAAAGCACCTTTGGGACAACCTGGAGGGTATGACTTTTACCTTTAAAAAAATAATGAATCCAGTAAGCCTACAGTTTAAAGACGTGCAAGTATTAATCATACCCCTTTTTACAGTCAATACATGAACACAGTCTATTAAATTGCCCCAATTAAGCAAGATTGTTAACATTTCTGTAATATAAAATTCTGTAAAGAAAGAAATGCACACCCAAATCTTTCAGGGGCAGAGGTAAATTTTTCATCATTTCAAGGGAAGAGGCAGCATAACATTTTATAGCAGAAAAAAAAATGACTTGTTTATTTGTTGTTGTAAAACCCATTTGTCATGCCTGCATCCCTATACAATACTATTCAACACCCATCCCCTTCTTTCTTAAGGGAACTATCAGACAGAAAAGTCAACATTTGAAACTGATTAGCTTCACCCTGGCACTTTTGTTTAAACCGCATTAAATGAATCACAGCTTATAAGTTCACCATAAACCATTAAAATAAAATTATACTTGAAGCTCTTCAGCATATGAATAAGTCAAATATTGTCACAGGAAAGTAAACATATTTGCTTTGATTCCTGATGGCAAGAGATAAGTTGTTTGGCTATAGTTTTCCAATATCTACTTATTGTTACATTGATTTATCAGAACAAGAAAGGTGTGCATATTTTTTAAAAACATAGAAAGCAATGGTAATTGTATGGAAGATCTCAAAGGACTTAGTTTCATATTATCTCTGAAATAATCCTTTTCTTCTCTGTCAGTTTAATATCCATGCATCTAGGTGTGTTTCCAACTTGTTTTACCGTTTAATTGTGCTCAGGGGAATGGATCAGTGTCGCTGTGGTTATAAGCATGCCATGATCTGCACGAAGTGTGATTTTTCCATATCTAGCGTGGTCCCATTTTCAAACTAAGCAGGTGTGAGGCATCAGATTGTTAGACGAGTTGAAGCTAATTCCTCAAATATTTTTTGGCCAAGAAATTGGTTCATGCAGTGCTTGTTTCACACAGGAAGAAAACTTGATGGATAGCTATGCTCCTAAATCCAATAAATAAAATGACTTGACTACCGAATACTTGCATTTCTGTAACATGTGAAGAAGGAAATTTCTTTTTTAAAAAATATTAATTGGGCTTCAACTAACATTTTCATTACATAGGATGTATTTAAATATTTATTGTGGAATCCATTATTCCTTGATTCATTAAAAAAAGGACTCAGAAATCCAAATTTATACCATCCAAACAGATAGTTAAGACTTTAATTTTGTTGGAAACCATATAAACGTTTTGTTAGGTTAGAAACTGCACAGATGAACCATATCAAACTTTCACAGAAGCAGTTTAAAGCAGTTTATATTTGGAACAATCTGATTTTTTGAAATAGATGAAATAGAAATATTGAGAAGAAGGAAGAAAGCTGGAGAAAGGGCGCCTACTATTTGAAACCATGAAGTTTATTTCTGGAATCTATCCTGATGATTGACTTTATTTACCAAAACAGAACATTTTAATTAATAGTTTTCTATTATTTTTTATATTACACTTGATCATTGATTTGTACAGTCAGTTACATCAACAATACTGTTTTATAAGTAAATAGTGAATTATTATTCATTTTTAAAAACATATTGAAATGAAAGAGATTCTCCAGGAATATAAAAATATACGAGCAAGAAAATTCTGAGACCTGGAAATTCAGAAAAGTTCCTGGACCAGATGGATACTTTGTCAATAGTATAGATTTACCTAAACTGTTTAAGATTTATAATAACACACTTAATGCCTCTATATATTTTTCATTACTTTATGAGGCCTATGTCAGAGTAATACTGAAGTCTGAGAGAGATTCTGCAAGATTTATCTACATGTAAACATCTTTTGTAATATGAATTTTGTATTATTAACACTATCATTAGCTAGGACACTAAAAAGATTATTAAGGAAAGTAATACAACCTATAATACATTCATCTCAATTTGCATTTATAAAAAAAAGAAATGATGCAGAATAACTTTGGAATTCTCTTAGACATCTAAGAGAAATAACAGCGGAGGATTTTTTTTTCTTTGCTTGTTTCTAAATAATGACAGTGGCAACTGGGCACTCCAGTCTTACTTTACTTTTTCATTGCTTGTTTTCCTTTACTGTTTCCCTAATGGATATCTTCACTCCCTAATAATGTAGGGTTTCGAACACTAATATTTTCAACAGCTTTATAATATGGAAAAGAAAAAGCAACTTATAAGCAAATTCTACAAATTGACTTAACTCTTTTAACCAATTGAAAGTAGATTAATTATTACCAGCAAAAGAATATGTGACAATCCAATTGATTTCAATAATTCAAATTATCAGAATTTTGCTAATAGATATTGCAGTAAGAAACTTTTTTTTCTAATGTGCATAATGATTTACATCCTCTTTACAAAAATTAATATTTTAGAGATATTTCATGGAATAGCAACATCCTATATATATGTACTGAATTCTCCATGAAGTATGCCATCAACTAGATAAAATAGTTCAACATAGATAAAACAATTTACTGAATAAGTATTCTATGAATGATTTTGTGGCTAAACAGTATCTTTTAACTATGGAAATCTGACAGCTATATTTGAGCAGATGGCAACAATCAGTATGAAATTAGACAAGTTGAAAGCTGTGTTTCACAGCTTTGGCAAGCTACCTTATTTTTTAGAGTATAAGACATGCCTTTTTCCCCCAAAAAAAGAGGGTGAAAATCTGGATGTGTCTTATACTCCGAATGTAGCCCCGCCCAGCTTCTCAAACGGAGGTTTCAGAGACTGAAAAAAAGCATCAGAATGAAGCTTCAGAAAAGAAGCTCCCAAACAGAGATTCAGAGGCTTTTTTTTCTGAAGCTCTGTTTCAGAGGCTTTCAAAGGCAGAAAACTTTTTTTTCTGAAACAGAGTTTCAGAGGCAGAAAAAAAAGCAAAAAAATGAGCAAGGCACAGAGTTCACAACCAAGGAACCTGTTGCTAAAATTCACCTCTGGGAACAGCTGATTGGGAGTATTCCAGGTGGCCGATCCACCTGCCAATCAGCTTTTTTCTTATTTTCCTCCCCAAAAACTAAGTTGTGTCTTATACTCCAGTGTGTCTTATACTCCAGTGTGTCTTATACTACGAAAAAATACGATATGTAGTGAAGCCCTGACATGACCCACCATCTCACCCCATATACATTCCTGATTGATAACAACAACACTGAACCTATGAATAAGTCTAGTAGCACCCTTCTGATGAATAAATGTTATTAAAAGTCATCCACTTTCATGAGCTTTAATTTATGCCTTTTAATAATATTTGTTAGTAAAAAAAAAGTCCTCCTGATTTATTGCTACCATAGACTATACACTGAGCCAGTGGTGAAATCCAATTTTTTTTTACTACCGGTTTTTTGGGAGTGGCTTGGTGGGCGTGGTATGCAGTGGTGGGATTCAGCTAGTTCGCACCACTTCGGGAGAACCGGTTGTTAACTTTCTGAGCAGTTTGGCAATGGTTGTTGGAAGAAATCATTAGGGCAGAGAACAGGTTGTTAAATTACTTGAATCCCACCACTGGTGGTATGGCTTGGTGGGAGTGGCTTGGTGGGCATGGCAGACCCCTTGCAGTTTGCATACCGAGCAAATAGATCAACAGATGATGCTGTTAATATGGCTCTGCACTACATCCTACAACATCTTGAGTCTCCAAAGACCTATGCAAGGGTCCTTTTTGTAGACTTTAGTTCAGCATTCAATACCATCATTCCAGACATTCTTCTAACTAAGCTAAACCAGCTACAGGTACCGGAACAGGCTTGTAAGTGGATCACAAGCTTCCTAACAAACAGGAAGCAGCAGGTGAAGCAAGATCACATCAAATACCTGTACAATTAGCACAGGGGCCCCCCAAGGCTGTGTGCTCTCCCCACTTCTCTTCTCTCTGTATACCAATGACTGCATCTCCAATGATCCATCTGTTAAGCTACTGAAGTTTGCAGATGACACAACAGTGATTGGTCTCATTCGAGACAATGACGAATCCACATATAGACGAGAGGTCGAACGACTAGCCTTGTGGTGCAACCAAAACAATCTGGAACTGAACACACTCAAAACCGTAGAAATGGTGGTAGACTTTAGGAGAAACCCTTCCATACTTCCACCTCTCACAATACTTGACAACACAGTATCAACAGTAGAAACCTTCAAATTTCTGGGTTCTATCATATCGCAAGATCTCAAATGGACAGCTAACATCAAAAACATCATTAAAAAAGGACAACAAAGAATGTTCTTTCTGCGCCAACTCAGTAAGCTCAAACTGCCCAAGGAGCTGCTGATCCAATTCTACAGAGGAATTATTGAGTCTGTCATTTGCACCTCTATAACTGTCTGGTTCGGTTCTGCAACCCAACAAGAAAAACACAGACTTCAGAGGATAATTAGAACTGCAGAAAAAATAATTGCTACCAACCTGCCTTCCATTGAGGACCTGTATACTGCACGAATCAAGAAGAGGGCCGTGAAAATATTTGCAGATCCCTCGCATCCTGGACATAAACTGTTTCAACTCCTACCCTCAAAACGACGCTATAGAGCACTGCACACCAGAACAACTAGACACAAGAACAGTTTTTTCCCAAAGGCCATCACTCTGCTAAACAAATAATTCCCTCAACACTGTCAGACTATTTACTGAATCTGCACTACTATTAATCGTTTCATAGTTCCCATCACCAATCTCTTTCCACTTATGACTGTATGACTATAACTTGTTGCTGGCAGTCCTTATGATTTATATTGATATATTGATCATCAATTGTGTTGTAAATGTTGTACCTTGATGAACGTATCTTTTCTTTTATGTACACTGAGAGCATATGCACCAAGACAAATTCCTTGTGTGTCCAATCACCCTTGGCCAATAAAAAAAATTCTATTCTATTCTATTCTACTCAAAATTTTCGCTACTGGTTCTCCAGAACCTGTCAGAACCTGCTGGATTTCACCCCTGCACTGAGCCAGATTTAGACTAAGGCCAAGTAGGCGCCAAAGCTTAAAAACTGCCAATGCCATTCCTCCTTCTAAATCATTCTAAAAATGGGAGATAGAACCACCATCAATCAATGTGGTCCTTGAGATAGTGTTACTAATACAGCTACCTTTCTGTAACTAACCCTCTGAGTAACATTATTACTATTATTATTATTATTATTATTATTATTATTATTATTATTATTATTATTATTATTATTATTATTATTATTATTATTATTTATTAGATTTTTATACCGCCCTTCTCCCGAAGGACTCAGGGTGGTTCACAGCCAATATAAAACAATAACAATTTACAACTAAAACAGAAATTAAAAAACTTATTATATAATTGGCAAAAAATTTAAAACATTTAGATCTAAAAACCCCTAAAATTTATATTAAATATAAATTAAAATTCAATTCCTATTAAAATATTAAAATTTTAAAATTTAAGCCAGTCCCGTGCGAATAAACAAATACGTCTTCAGCTCGCGGCAAAAGGTCCGGAGGTCAGGCAATTGACGCAAGCTAGAGGGAAGTTCGTTCCAGAGGGTAGGAGCCCCCACAGAGAAGGACCTTCCCCTGGGGGCCGCCAGCCGACATTGCTTGGCAGACGGCACCCTGAGAAGTCCCTCTCTGTGTGAGCGTACGGGTAGCAGTAGGCAGTCCCGTAAGACTTTAGACTTCTCTTGAAAGGAAATGGGAAGAATTCCAATATTTAGAAATCAAACCAACTCAAGTTAAATTTTGCATATATCAGGATCAACTGAGGGAAGTGGTCATCTAAAAGTTCCACTGCTTATTAAGCCTGGCTAGGTGGCTCAGTTGCTAAGACGCTGAGCTTGTCGATCAGACAGGTTGGCAGTTCGGCAGTTCGAATCCCTATTATAGGTCTCCTGCGTGAGCAGGGAGTTGGACTAGATGACCTCCAAGGTCCCTTCTAACTCTGTTACTGTTAAGTTAAGTTTTCCATTGCAGAAAATATTCTATTGATCTCAAGGAAGTGGTATAGCTCCAGTTTCAAGCCAGACTGGAAAAGTAAGGAAAAATGTTTGCTAACATTCCCAGCTATGTTGCCACTATGGTCCTGAGTACCTTCTTGTTATTTAGTTAGTTCATATAAAACAACAATAACAACAACAACAAAACCACCCACAGTACTTCAAGTTCTAGCCACAGTCAGTCTTCTGCCACTTACAATCTTGCAGACACAAAGCCCAAGTGGTCAAACTTGCAACCAAAAGGAATAATATCTTGGCACATTTTAATACAACCTGCTGAACATCTCTGGGCTGATTCCAAGGGAGGAATGAATGGCTATTTTAGCAAAAATTGAAGCTTTCAGACAAGATACAGTATCTATGCAAATACAAAATACAATGATTTCATGTGAGTGTTTGTAGAAAGTTACTATAAATGTAATTAGTCCAATAAAAGAACAGTCCTGTCCAAGTCAATCAGTGCCTTACACTGTTTATCAAGAGTTTTAACCCAATAATAATGAGGAATTGAAAGAATGCATTCAATCTCAAAGAACAGCAAAATTACATTTTTGATGAAAATAGAATGCCCCATAGAAAGATACTTTATAAAATGGAAGTTTGCAAAGGAAACTACTGATTATATTTCATGCACATAGGTGAGGAAATACAAAATAAGCACTTTGCTATGGCTATATGCCTCCAATTCTGGTTGTGTCTTATTATAGTTATTAATATGCATCTCCTTCCCTAACCATTAATATGTGAAAAATAATGATATGAATTAGAAATGCTTGCGACATCACTAACAGAATAGATGCCAAAGTCCTTGGTAATACTAATTGGAAAATTTAATGCCAGAATTGATATAAATGACAATGTACTATATACTTCATGATTACTCCTACTCTGTTTTCAACCCAAAGGCAATTCTCTCTTTAACATGCAGTTCTAGAGATAGAGTAATTAATTTTGCAGGGTGATGCATGACTAAGACAATTAATAACTTAGATTTGATTATTTAAAGTGATACTCTGGAGACCAATTTTCTTAGAGATTTCTGGAATGCCTTTGGAGAGTTAAAACATTACAGCCTCCTGTGGAGTGATAAACATGATTCTTTATTTTTGTGCTGGGATATCCTTGTTTAGTGGTCATTCTCCTTGAAATGCACATCTGGATTTAAATAGCAATACATGTACTCCACAATTTATGATCATTCATTAAACAACTGCTTGAAATTACCGGCACTAATAACAGTAACTTGCAACCAATATTTGCATTTATTGTTATTACAGCATCCCCCGGTCATGTGATCAAAAGATTAAAGTGCTTGACAACTGATTCATATTTACAACGGTTGCACCATCCTATTTGCAGCTTTCCCAGGGCCCTTCCTACAAGAAAGGTCAATGAGGGAAGCTGGGTTCATTTAACAGCCATGTGATTTGCTTAATGACCACTATGATGTGCTTAATGACTGCAGCGAAAAGGTTATAAAATTGGGCATGACCCACTTAAAACAATCACATCACTTAGCAATGGACATTCCAACCCCAGTTGTGGTTGTAAGGTGAGGACTACCTCTAGCATACATATTAAATTTTTCTTTGTACCAGATAGTCATCAAACCCATCTAGTTGAATAAAATAGATCAAGAAGGTGGGGGGGGGGAAGCAACTCTGGTAATACATTTGATTTGTAGAATATAAATAAATAATTTATTACAGTCACAGACCAGAACAGATAAAACACTCAGTAAATATACAATTAAAATTAAAATTTCTAGTATAAAGTAATAAATAACAGCTAAAATCTATGATAAAATCCAGTTTGTCAATTATACATGGCCTAACTATACTAAAATTACAACCCTTAAACTGCGTGTTTGGAAGAATGTGTTGTTGTTTTCAAATTTCTCTGTAAAAGAAACATCGAAGGAGTATGTGACCCATGATCTCCACCTCTCCTGAGCCACAGAAGCAGAGTCTTTCAGTCGTTGGCATCTTTTTTGACTTGCCATACAGGACGGCCGATGGACGCACATGGCACAATCAATTTGTATTTATTTATTTATTAATTTATTAATTAAATTTCTAGACCGCCCTTCTCCCGAAGGACTCAGGGCGGTGTACAGCCTTATTAAAATACATAGATAGACAATAAATTTAAAATAATTTTAAAATGAAATATTTAACCGCCAATTTAACTAAAAATAACAAACCAATTAAAATCAGTACAAAATTAAAATTAAAATTTAAAAACTAAAAATCTAATCCAGTCCTGCGCACCTGAATAAGTGTGTTTTAAGTTCACGACGGAAGGTTCTAAGGTCCGAGAGTTGGCGAAGTCCTGGGGAGCTCGTTCCAGAGGCGGGAGCCCCCACAGAAGGCCCTTCCCTGGGTGTCGCCAGGCGACACTGCCTAGCTGGCGGCACCTGAGGAGTCCCTCTCTGTGAGGCGCACGGGTCGGTGAGAGGTATTCGGTAGCAGAAGGCGGTCCCGTAAATAGCCCGGCCCTATGCCATGGGCGCTTTAAAGGTGATCACCAACACCTTGAAGCGCACCGGAAGGCCACAGGTAGCCAGTGCAGTCTGCGCAGGATAGGTGTCACCCGGGAGCCACGAGGGCTCCTTCTATCACCCGCGCAGCCGCATTCTGGACTAACTGCAGTCTCCGGATGCCCTTCAAGGGAGCCCCATGTAGAGAGCATTGCAGTAGTCTAGGCGAGGCGTCACGAGGCGTGGTGACCGTGCATAGGGCATCCCCGGTCTAGAAAGGCGCAACTGGCGCACCAGGCGAACCTGGTAAAAGCTCTCCTGGAGCGGCCGTCAAATGATCTTCAAAGGACAGCCGTTCATCCAGGAGGGCGCCCAAGTTGCGCACCCTCTCCATGGGGCCAATGACTCGCCCCAACAGTCAGCGCGGCTGCAGCTGACTGTACCGGGATGCCGGCATCCACAGCCACTCTGTCTTGGAGGATTGAGCTTGAGCCTGTTTCTCCCCATCCAGACCCGTCGGCTTCCAGACACCGGGACAGCACTTGATAGCTTCATTGGGGTGGCCGGTGTGGAAAAGTACAGCTGGGTGTCATCAGCGTACAGCTGGTACCTCACACGAAGCCACTGATGATCTCACCCAGCGGCTTCATATAGATGTTGAACAAGAGGCGAGAGAATCGGCCCTGCGGCACCCACAAGTGAGGCGCCTCGGGCCGACCTCTGCCCCCGTCAACACCGTCTGCGACCGATCGGAGAGATAGGAGGAGAACCACCGATAAGCGGTGCCTCCCACTCCCAATCCCTCCAACCGGCGCAGCAGGATACCATGGTCGATGGTATCAAAAGCCGCTGAGAGGTCTAATAGGACCAGGGCAGAGGAACAACCCCTATTATTTAAAGTGATACTCTGGAGACCAATTTTCTTAGAGATTTCTGGAATGCCTTTGGAGAGTTAAAACATTACAGCCTCCTGTGGAGTGATAAACATGATTCTTTATTTTTGTGCTGGGATATCCTTGTTTAGTGGTCATTCTCCTTGAAATGCACATCTGGATTTAAATAGCAATACATGTACTCCACAATTTATGATCATTCATTAAACAACTGCTTGAAATTACCGGCACTAATAACAGTAACTTGCAACCAATATTTGCATTTATTGTTATTACAGCATCCCCCGGTCATGTGATCAAAAGATTAAAGTGCTTGACAACTGATTCATATTTACAACGGTTGCACCATCCTATTTGCAGCTTTCCCAGGGCCCTTCCTACAAGAAAGGTCAATGAGGGAAGCTGGGTTCATTTAACAGCCATGTGATTTGCTTAATGACCACTATGATGTGCTTAATGACTGCAGCGAAAAGGTTATAAAATTGGGCATGACCCACTTAAAACAATCACATCACTTAGCAATGGACATTCCAACCCCAGTTGTGGTTGTAAGGTGAGGACTACCTCTAGCATACATATTAAATTTTTCTTTGTACCACATAGTCATCAAACCCATCTAGTTGAATAAAATAGATCAAGAAGGTGGGGGGGGGGAAGCAACTCTGGTAATACATTTGATTTGTAGAATATAAATAAATAATTTATTACAGTCACAGACCAGAACAGATAAAAACACTCAGTAAATATACAATTAAAATTAAAATTTCTAGTATAAAGTAATAAATAACAGCTAAAATCTATGATAAAATCCAGTTTGTCAATTATACATGGCCTAACTATACTAAAATTACAACCCTTAAACTGCGTGTTTGGAAGAATGTGTTGTTGTTTTCAAATTTCTCTGTAAAAGAAACATCGAAGGAGTATGTGACCCATGATCTCCACCTCTCCTGAGCCACAGAAGCAGAGTCTTTCAGTCGTTGGCATCTTTTTTGACTTGCCATACAGGACGGCCGATGGACGCACATGGCACAATCAATTTGTATTTATTTATTTATTAATTTATTAATTAAATTTCTAGACCGCCCTTCTCCCGAAGGACTCAGGGCGGTGTACAGCCTTATTAAAATACATAGATAGACAATAAATTTAAAATAATTTTAAAATGAAATATTTAACCGGCCAATTTAACTAAAAATAACAAACCAATTAAAATCAATACAAAATTTAAAATTTAAAATTTAAAAAACTAAAAAATCTAATCCAGTCCTGCGCACCTAAATAAGTGTGTTTTAAGTTCACGACGGAAGGTTCTAAGGTCCGAGAGTTGGCGAAGTCCTGGGGGGAGCTCGTTCCAGAGGGCGGGAGCCCCCGCAGAGAAGGCCCTTCCCCTGGGTGTCGCCAGACGACACTGCCTAGCTGACGGCACCCTGAGGAGTCCCTCTCTGTGAGAGCGCACGGGTCGGTGAGAGGTATTCGGTAGCAGAAGGCGGTCCCGTAAATAGCCCGGCCCTATGCCATGGAGCGCTTTAAAGGTGATCACCAACACCTTGAAGCGCACCCGGAAGGCCACAGGTAGCCAGTGCAGTCTGCGCAGGATAGGTGTCACCCGGGAGCCACGAGGGGCTCCTTCTATCACCCGCGCAGCCGCATTCTGGACTAACTGCAGTCTCCGGATGCCCTTCAAGGGGAGCCCCATGTAGAGAGCATTGCAGTAGTCTAGGCGAGACGTCACGAGGGCGTGGGTGACCGTGCATAGGGCATCCCGGTCTAGAAAGGGGCGCAACTGGCGCACCAGGCGAACCTGGTAAAAAGCTCTCCTGGAGACGGCCGTCAAATGATCTTCAAAGGACAGCCGTTCATCCAGGAGGACGCCCAAGTTGCGCACCCTCTCCATCGGGGCCAATGACTCGCCCCCAACAGTCAGCCGCGGCTGCAGCTGACTGTACCGGGATGCCGGCATCCACAGCCACTCTGTCTTGGAGGGATTGAGCTTGAGCCTGTTTCTCCCCATCCAGACCCGTACGGCCTCCAGACACTGGGACAGCACTTCGATAGCTTCATTGGGGTGGCCCGGTGTGGAAAAGTACAGCTGGGTGTCATCAGCGTACAGCTGGTACCTCACACCGAAGCCACTGATGATCTCACCCAGCGGCTTCATATAGATGTTGAACAAGAGGCGAGAGAATCGACCCCGCGGCACCCCACAAGTGAGGCGCCTCGGGCCGACCTCTGCCCCCGTCAACACCGTCTGCGACCGATCGGAGAGATAGGAGGAGAACCACCGATAAACGGTGCCTCCCACTCCCAATCCCTCCAACCGGCGCAGCAGGATACCATGGTCGATGGTATCAAAAGCCGCTGAGAGGTCTAATAGGACCAGGGCAGAGGAACAACCCCTATCCCTGGCCCTCCAGAGATCATCCACCAACGCGACCAAAGCCGTCTCAGTGCTGTAACCGGGCCGGAAACCGGACTGGAACGGGTCTAGATAGACAGTTTCATCCAGGTGTAAGGGAAACTGATATGCCACCATACTCTCTACAACCTTCGCCGTAAAGCGAAGGTTGGAGACCGGACGATAATTACCTAAAACAGCCGGGTCCAAGGCAGGCTTCTTGAGGAGGGGTCTCACCACCGCCTCTTTCAAGGCGGCCGGGAAGACTCCCTCCACCAAGGAAGCACTCGTAATTGCCTGGAGCCAGCCTCGTGTCACCTCCTGGGTGGCCAGCACCAACCAGGAGGGGCACGGGTCCAGTAAACATGTGGTGGCATTCAACCTACCCAACAACCTGTCCATGTCCTCGGGAGCCACAGGGTCAAACTCATCCCATAAAATATCACCAAGACCACCCTCGGACGCCTCCCCTGAGTCACTGCAATTTTGGTCCAGACCGTCCCGAAGCTGAACGATTTTATCGTATAGATAACCGTTAAACTCCTCAGCACGTCCCTGCAGCGGGTCATCCGCTCCCCTGGTGAAGGAGGGCAGGTCACCGAAACAGGGCGGCTGGGCGGTTATCTGCCGGCGCAATGAGGGAGGAGGCGAGCAACGCCTCGCATCCCTCAATGCCACTAGGTAAGTCCTAGTATAGGACTTCACTAGTGTCGATCAGCCTCGAACAGCTAGACCTCCAAGAACTCTCAGGCATCTTCTCCGGCGCTTCATCCCCCTCAGCTCCTCGGAGAACCAAGGAGCCGTTTGGGACCTGCGCCGGGTCAGAGGCCGCAAAGGCACGACACGATCTAAGGCCCCCGCCGCGGCCCGTTCCCAGGCCGCAACCAGTTCCTCAGCCGTGTCGTGGGCCAGACCTTCAGGAAATGGCCCAAGCTCCGTCCGGAACCTCTCCGGGTCCATCAGGCGCCTGGGACGGAACCAACGTAATGGCTCCGTCTCCCTGCGGTGTTGAATGGCGGTCAGAAAGTCCAGGCGAAGAAGAGTGATCTGACCATGACAAAGGTTCAATAGCTAATTCCTTCACTAATAACAGTAACTTGCAACCAATATTTGCATTTATTGTTATTACAGCATCCCCCGGTCATGTGATCAAAAGATTAAAGTGCTTGACAACTGATTCATATTTACAACGGTTGCACCATCCTATTTGCAGCTTTCCCAGGGCCCTTCCTACAAGAAAGGTCAATGAGGGAAGCTGGGTTCATTTAACAGCCATGTGATTTGCTTAATGACCACTATGATGTGCTTAATGACTGCAGCGAAAAGGTTATAAAATTGGGCATGACCCACTTAAAACAATCACATCACTTAGCAATGGACATTCCAACCCCAGTTGTGGTTGTAAGGTGAGGACTACCTCTAGCATACATATTAAATTTTTCTTTGTACCAGATAGTCATCAAACCCATCTAGTTGAATAAAATAGATCAAGAAGGTGGGGGGGGGGAAGCAACTCTGGTAATACATTTGATTTGTAGAATATAAATAAATAATTTATTACAGTCACAGACCAGAACAGATAAAAACACTCAGTAAATATACAATTAAAATTAAAATTTCTAGTATAAAGTAATAAATAACAGCTAAAATCTATGATAAAATCCAGTTTGTCAATTATACTTGGCCTAACTATACTAAAATTACAACCCTTAAACTGCGTGTTTGGAAGAATGTGTTGTTGTTTTCAAATTTCTCTGTAAAAGAAACATCGAAGGAGTATGTGACCCATGATCTCCACCTCTCCTGAGCCACAGAAGCAGAGTCTTTCAGTCGTTGGCATCTTTTTTGACTTGCCATACAGGACGGCCGATGGACGCACATGGCACAATCAATTTGTAGAATATTCTCACAAATGAATAATCCCCTGCAAGAATTTATAACCTATATTGCACCTTAATTACCAGATTTAAAGAGCCATATATCTGTAAAATTGAACACGGCTTTGCTAAATGAAAAGCCAAATCATGATTTAATAAGGAATGAACAAAAGCAAAGAACTATTCAACTGAAGACTTCAGTTTGAGTAACAGTTGTCCATTATAAAAAATGGACAACACGGTGTAATTTTTTTACTTAAAACAATATCCCAGAAAAATGTTCACAAGTGTTTGAAAGAAGGCAGGATCAAAAGCAAAATGTTTGGCCTTGGAAAGAGGCTTATTAGGTCAGAAGACTTTTGCCAGCTAGAACAGAAAACCATAAAAAACAGAATTTACCAACTTCTGATGCCTAATAATAATAATTCTACATCACCCTATTCTGTCTTGGTTTGGTGCAGCAGATCCTCTGAGAGGGGAACCACATTTATAGATCCCAGTACTATAACATTCTGGGAAGATAGCCCAGAAAAGATGATACAGTATTTGGTTCTGAAGAACCAAATAATTTTACCCCTTTCTAAATAGTCATTAACTTCTTTATAACGAAGAAGCAGCTAGAATTCCATTTATTTATAATGCATCTTGGCAAGCTATTTTGTTCAGATATTACATTTAAATTACCATCGGGTAGGGTAAGAATCTCTTCATGGACTGAAGAAGATCGTTAAGATATGGAATACACTCTTCTATCTTGTTTTTGCTATGGAAAAATGAATGTTGTGGGAAAACACTAGGAAAAAATATTTTTAGAGAAAACAACAATTGTATTTTGCAAAAAACTACAAGTTTTCTAAAGAAAATACAGGTCTTCCTTAGTCTAGAAGAAAAGAGGGACATATTATCATTTTTTCTGTAATATCTGATAGAGGAAACTGGGGAAAAAGCAGAGAAATAGATGGAAATTTGTATCACAGTGATACAAATTATACATATTTGTAATCATAAAATTACAAAGCTACGTATAAACTTTTAGAAAATCATCTTTAGATCATCTCTAACTGGATTTATTTTTTGGGTGTGTGTAGATAGTTGGGGATATATAAATTATTTTTGGCTCCAAATTTGTAAGTATAAAATACACCCTTTTAGAACATAAAAACAATTTGGAACCCTAATTCAACCTTTATATACTCAAAATTATTTATTTATGTATAGTTTAAATGAAACTAAATATAATTATAACATTTACATAACCAAAGAAATGTTTTCTTGTATAAATTGTGGCATTTCTTATCTAAGCATTCTATGAATACCATTAATCTTAATGATAGACTTACATTATTCATCACATTGAATTAATGTCTAACAAATATGACGAAATGAGCTCCCACTATGGAAAAAGGACACTGTTAGCAACGAATAGTTAATATAAAATGGGATAGGATAAAATATATATCCAAATATTATCTAATTATGAAATTTCGCCACTAATCTTATCTTCAGATGGTTGGTCTATGTGAGAGATGATCAGCGTTTAAGAAATTATAGAAACAGCAGGGCAATAAATCCTGAAGATACAGGTATGAATTCTCTGCTGAGCCCTCAATATGTTTAGATAGAACATACAAAATAGCAAGTGATTGGTTTTATTTGGTTTTATTTGGCTTTGCAACATGTTCTCACTTGAGGAAGCATTAAGAAAAGCAACACATTTCAGAAATAAACCCTATTTCAGAAATATAGCCTATTTATATTACAGTACACTAATATATGTAATAGTAGTGAGTAGTGGTGATGAAACTTGGAGTAAGAATAAATAATATATATGTCAATTCACAAAGCATCCCTGGCTTGTTCTCAAGTTGCCATAGGCAAGTGGGAAAATGAACTTTGCAGCTACGGTGAGGCAGCATGTCAGTCAAAACAAATGCACATTCCAGCCATATCGCTGTTAAGACCATCTCCATGGTTACCCACAGTGGACAGAGGGGAGTGATCTCTCCAACCTGCGAAATTGCTTCGTTAGAGAATGTGACTGATGACACACCTTGGAAGGATGAGGGAAACAGGGTCACAACTGGAGCGTAAATTACGTAGCAATAGCACTTAGATTTATTATACTGCTTCACAGTAGTTAACAGCCCTCTCTAAGTGATTTACATAATCAACATATTGCCCCCAACAATCTGGATCCTCATTTTACTGACCTCAGAAGGATAGAAAGCTAACTTAGAGCTGGTGAGGATCGAACCCTGGTAGTCAGCAGAATTAGCCTGCAATACTGCATTCTAACCAGGGGTGAAATCTACTTACCTTCCCAACTGGTTTGGAAGTGCATGTGCCACATGCAGACCCTCTGCGCATGCACAAAACCTTCTGTGCATGTGCAGAGGGTAAAAGGTTACTTCCTGGTTAAAACCAGGAAGTATCAATGACCAGGTGAATGGGCAGAGCCTCGCGCCGCCATCACTACCGGTTCTCCGAACCACCGGCTGCCATTGCTACCGGTTTGGCTGAACCAGTCCAAACCAGGAGCATTTCACCCCTGATTCTAACCCACTGCACCACCACAGCTCATTGAAAGCAGATGATGAAAAACCCTGGAGTGGACAAAATGAGAATTTTAGCAGAAAGGGGGGGGGGAACTATAACCTTATAAAAGGAAAAAAAATACATTCGTCTATAATCTCATACTAAGCTCTTCAAATATCACAGACAAATAAAATATATAGGTAAGCTGTCCATTGGATGACCTGCTCCTAGAAAAGATCAAAGCATAAAGAAGCCATAAGGGGGAGGATTTCAATAAAAGGTTTTCTTGTCCTAGAAATGGAAGGAAAAAGAAGACTTGAGAAGGCAGTAGGGGAACTTACAAAGAGAATTTGTACAAGAAGTTTCTTACATCATTTAGGGAAACAGAAAAAAGCCAATAAAAAAGCATAGCATCTTGCCTAAAGTTGGAGAGATGATGAAATCTGAAACCAACAACATGACTTGATTCAAATGCTTAGAAATACTATTCCATTCAATCATAACAAACTTTACAATCAACAGACAATGTCTTAATATCAACATGCTGATCTACTGTTTGCAACACTTGGAATAACGTCCCTTTGTTTGTAAATCATGGGAATTGCAGAAAAACAATTCATATTGTTCATAATCATAGCGGCATCACAGCGCGGTAACTGCAATAATGGTGGCATTATCAAATTAGTATAATTCTATTCTGCTTTTTTCTCCATAGACCATTTCGTGCGATTTTTAGATTACAATCAATCGGTCTTATTCCATAATATTTACAGTCTGCTTCAGAAACCATCCTTTTCACTTGTAAATTTTCTTTCTTTCCTTGTTAGTTGTATCCTGAACAAACATCTTCTCTCCTTTGGTATATTAAAAATGAAGGGTAACTTGAGGGCCCGGCTCGGGGGCCGCAGACACAATATAAGTCTTCATATTATTGTCATGTATAAAATAAGTGCAGATATAGAAGGCAAAATATCTGACAGATATTTGCAAATGCTTTATTTGACTGATACATGAAATAAAGTATCTAAGATAATTATTCCACATTAACAAAAAATAAAAATAAAAAAGTTTTAAATTCAGATTGCAACTTTAAGTTACAATTTATCAACCTTATTCCATAATATTTATAGTTTTCTTCAGAAGCCATCCTTTTTTACTTGCAAATTATCCTTCTTTCTTTGTTATTTGTATCCTGAACAAACATCTTCTCTTCCTTTGGTATACTAAAAAATGAAGGGGAGTTTCTACCGAAGTGGAATAGGCTGACATTAATTGATAGCTGGGAAACATCTGCTTCAGTTGTGATGTAGAAGACATCTTAGTTCTGTTTTGGCAACACAAGTATTATATATCCATGCATCATGCATTATTATTATTATTATTATTATTATTATTATTATTATTATTATTATTATTATTATTATTATATTTATACAAAATGACAATATACACAGCAAACAAGATAACTATGCTGGATTTTGTATCACAGATCACTAGTCAAACACTTTCCAAGCATTTAGGACTGCATGATGTATCGGCAAATTATCCGAGCAGATCCCAGTAAGGTGGCCTTCTGCAGCTGACTAATGGTGATCTTGTCAGCGCCAATTGCTTTTAAGTGCTTGCCTAGGTCTTTAGGCACAGCTCCCAGTGTGCCGAGTACCACCGGAACCATCTGCACTGGTTTATGCCAGAGTCTCTGCAATTCGATTCTCAAATCTTGATATCTGGTGACTTTTTCAAGTTGTTTCTCGTCTATTCTGCTGTCACCAGGTATAGCAATGTCGACTATCCACACTTTTTTCTTTTCCACAATCGTGATATCCAGAATATTGTGTTCCAAAACTTTATCAGTCTGTATTTGGAAATCCCACAGTAGTTTTGCATGCTCATTTTCAGTCACTTTTTCAGGCTTATGATCCCACTAGTTCTTTGCTACAGGCAGATGGTAGTTGTGACTATTATTATGATTATGGTTATATGTATATAATATAAAACAAGGATCTCCATCCTTGGTCCCTTTAATACGTCCACAAGTCTTAAAGGGACCAAGATTGGAGACCCCTGATATAGAACAACTCAAAAGTGTGGAAAGTGTGTGCCTTAGTCCATAACAAGTCAAATAACTATTCTATTTCTGCTGGTTTGGTACCTCTTTTGATTCCACATGCAAATCTTGCACAATATGTGTCACCTCTCCAAAACAAAATGCAAAATTTTATCTGATCACAATTGTTATGGGAGATTGCTGAAACAAAGCAGAATATCAACATATAGCCTAAATATGCAAATGTGAAGTCAGGAAAGCTAAGACTCAGAACTTACTAAGATTTGCAACAAATGTAAAAAATAATTTACAGTAGTTTCTTTCAACAGGTAAAAAACAAGAAAGAAGTCAAGGAAATGATCAGTCCTCTAATGGGAGGGCAAGGAAGTGATGGGCAGCAGGGAGAAGTGGAACTGCTTAATTCATTCTTTGCATCTTTCTTTACCCAAATGAAAAAGTCAAGCTATCAAAAGTAATACTGTAAATTTATTGTACAAAATAGGTAAGAAAATGGTAAGACAACACCTATCCATCCTACATGAGTTCAATTTCCCATGACCAGATAGATTACATCCCAGAGTTCTGAAAGAGCTGGCAGAGGTAATTTCAGAACCACTGAACTATATCTTTCAAAGATCCTGGAGCACCAGGGAAATACCAGAGGACTGGAAAAGAGCTGATGTACAGAACTTTTAACCTAGCATCTATACCTTGAAAGATCCTGGAAAAGATAATTAAGTAATAGATCTGTGAACATCTTAGAAACAAGCAAAGGTATTAACAGAAGCTAACATGGGTTTCTCAAGAACAGATCATACCAGACAAACCCTATTGCATTCTTTGACAGTTGACTAAGTTAGTAAATCAGCAAAATATTGTAGACATGCAATAGTATACTTGGACTTCAGTAAGGCATCTGACAAAGCAGACCACAATCTATTTCTTGGTAAGATAGAAAAATGTGGGATAGACAGTATCACCACTAGATGGGTTCATAACTAGCTGACCAACCATATTCAGCATCTAGTCTTCAATGGAACTGCATCTACATGGAAAGAAGCACACCACAATCTATTTCTTGGTAAGATAGAAAAATGTGGGATAGATATTTGGATATCACAAGGTTTGGTCTTAGGACCAGTATACTTCAATATCTTCATAAACAACTTAAATAAGGGGATAGAAGGGGAACACATCAGATTTGCAGGTAACACCAAGTTGGGAGGAATAGCCAACAATTTAGGAGACAGGCTTCAGATCCAGAAGGATCTTGGCAGACTTGAACAATGGGCCCTATTCAACAAAATGCAATTCAATGGTGAGAAAACTAATCCAAATTCACAGGTATATAATTGTGGTATGTGGCTCAACAGCAGTAACTGTAAGAGGAATCTAGGAGGACAGTCACTTAAATATGAGCCAGCATTGTGCTGCCGCTGCCAAAAAAGCCAATGCACTCCTTAGCTACATCAACAGAGGAATAACAGCAAGGTCACATGAAATGGTAGTACCACTTTATACTGCTTTGATGAATACACACTTGGAATATTGTGTCCAGTTTTGGTTATCATGATACAAAAAATATGTTGAGACTTTAGAAAGACTGCAAGAGAAGAGCAAAAGGGATGATTAGGGGGCTAGAGACTAAAACATAGGATGAACAGTTCCAGGAACTGAGTATATCTAGTCTAAAAAAGAGGACTAGGAGTGACATGATAGTAATCTTACAGTATTTGAAGGGCTGTCACAGAGAATTGAGGATCAACTTATTCCCAAAGCACTGAGAGTAGGACAAGAAGCAACAGACAGAAACTTATCAAAAAGAGATCTAAACTAAAATTAAGGAGAAATTTCTGACAATAAGATCAATTAACCAGTAGAATGGCTTGCTTACAGAAGTTGTAGATGCTCCATCGCTACAAATTTTTAAGAAGAGATCAGAGAGCCACTCATCTAGAATGATATAGGGTCTCCTGCTTCAGCAGGAGGTTAGAAGACCCTCAAAGTCCCTTCCAACTCTGTTATTCTGTATTCTGTAATTATTCAAAATATTGGTCCCAGTTTTCCTACTCAAAAATATTTTAAGAGGTGCTGACTTAGCATGTTAGAAATGCACAGAAGCTGAATTAAAATAAAATGTTACAAAAAGCTAAACAAGTTTGCTTTTAAATGCATTATAAATCTGTACAACTACTCCTTTTCATGCAAGCTTCATGCAAGAAAATGGATTGGCTTGATTTGCGATGTTCAAATGAACATGTCCCTTACAACTTAACATCTTTAGTTCAGGAATTATTGTCATCTAAAAGGCAGGTTTACTTTTCATCATGCTTTACATCACACCACTGTGCTAGTATCAAGTATAGAACATGATATTTTGCTGTTCTTTTGTATAGAAAGAAAGCCTGGGGCTAGGCTGCTGAGACTGTCAAACAGAAGAGGGAAAAAAAAAGGTTTAGGGTAACTAAATATTGAGAGAATTCTGAAGCACTGGAGAAAAGTTGTAAGACCATTAACTGCAAATGTTACATTCCAAATTCTCATGAAAACCTATTACTATTGCTCTCTAATATTAATATTCACTGTCTTTAGATGGGTCATAAAATTGCTAAAGTCTCCACATATTCTCCTATTTAATGTGGGTACAAGGAAAAAGCATGTCTCTTTCTCTTCTTTTTCAACAACATTCTATGTCTTGGCCCCATAATTTTTTTTCTAACTTTAAATCTATATTATAGCACTGCTAAAATCTGATTGATTTCCTAAAATTTGTCTCTCTTTCCAAAGGGGCTTCTGTTTTCTAATCTTGTACTAGTGGGGCACATCTTTAGATTTATTGTTTTTTAGATTTGTTTGTTAGTATGTTTAATTTTTAATTTAAAAGATCTTAAAGAAATATTGCCCTATTGCAATACCATGAAAGGAATGTTGTTATGTATTATCTCATCTATTTTCCTAGCTGCCCAAAATTCTCTGTGTGGTGAGAAAGTTCTCCTTGGAACTGAATCAAAACATTGGAAGTTAGCGAGGTTGTCTGATTATAAGACTGTAAAAGATAAACACATTCACCCCTTTAGCTATCTCACAATTAATCCCAACCATGAGAAGGTTCATTTGAAAATGAAAAGTATTCTTTTCTATCGGATGATATTACAATGGGAAAGCTTACTCAGCATTAGCATATTCTTTCTTAGCGACCTCTGCAAACAGCTCATTCAGAACTTTATCAAATTTTCAAACTATACATTGATGTAAAACAAACTGTGAGATTGACATGGCTTACTTTATAACATTCAGCTGCCAGGTCGCTATAGAAAATACAAGTTTCAATCCACATCAGTTTCCCCCCACCGGCCCCAAAAAAAACTTACCTGAAAAAGATTTAGTGCTCATTCAAATAACACAACCTTTAATTTTATCACTAAATTAATCAATTCACTCTTGCTTGCATCAACATTACAAGTCTTTTTTTTTTTTCCTGGAAGCATTAAAACATTTTTCCTTGCTCAAAATTAGCTTCTTCAATATTCCATATGAGGAACTCTTATTTTGGTATAATATTTTCCAGTACAAATGTCATAGCAATAAATGAAATAATCCAATATACAGTAAAGTTGGCCTCGTATTCTATGTAATTCCTCAAGTTGATAGGAGAAAACCTTTTTTTCCTTCCCACCCCCAGATTGAAAAAATAAAATACTTGACATTTACAAATGTCCAAACAATGATTCTCTGTGTGTGTGTGTGTGTGTGTGTGTGTGTGTGTGTGTGTGTGTGTGTAAGCATTGAAAAAAGAATAGAATCTTATATTCCATTCAATGCAACTTTCTTACCATCTTGTTTTCCAGACATTGAATGTGAACATATTTTAATATAGTATTATTTACCTTTTCTAGTAGGTTGGATGGATCCTTTCCCTTGTGCAAAAGAAGTTGTGAGTTGGAACATTCAGCAGAGTGAGCAGAACATTGATTTTCTTTCTGTAGGCCTCCCAAACCCTCTGCACGGCCAATTTTTGCACAAACAGGCCTGCTTTTTGCCCATTTTTGCAAAAAAACAGCGCGCACAGAGGGTTTGGGAGGTCTGCAGAGTGCTTCTGGGGCTGGGAGAGGGCAAAAATGCCCCGTTTTTGGGAAAAAATGGGCCTGTTTTTGCCCTCTCCAGCCCCCCAGGACCACTCTGCAGGCCTCCCAAACCCTCTGTGCTCCCTGCTTTTGTGAAAAACAGGCCCATTTTTTTGAAAAAATGGGACAAGCAGGACAGAGCTTCAGGAGGCCAAAAATGGCTGTATTTCGTGTATAAGTCACACCAACATTTCCACCCTCTTTTAAGGGGGAAAAAGTTTGTCTTATACTCCGAAAAATACAGGTAAATGCCATGTGAAGAATACTCAAGTACATTTCTATTGATTAATCATACTTCATATTTTAAACTGTGTTCCTTTCTATTATCCCTAATAGCTCTGTTTATAGAAAAGCTAACTTGGTTATTGAATTAACCATTTTGGACGGGTTCACACAGTGCATTGACTAGGATTGCACAAGAAGCTTAAAACTAAACTAGCCAATGTTAAAACTGAATCTAGCTTGTTATGTAAATGCAGCCACTAGGATAAGAGTTGACTTCAGTTAACTTATATATGATAATGCATGTGCTATTGAATATGAAGGGGAAAAAGGTTCCAATACATCACATGTAGTGATGATAGGAGTGACGATAAGAGTTTGACACCCCTGTTATAGACTGTTGTGTTGAACCGGTGTAGAAAATGTAATTGTTTAAATTAAAAATAAAATCTTTCAAGATTGCAAGGTTTCAACAATAATTTCATAATAAATATATAAAAAAATACTCTGCTCTCTAACCACTTGCTTTTCTGTAGTGGTAGGCTTATTGGCACTAATCATTGACAAGATTTCCCTTTTCGGAGAATCCCAAACTATATGCCTCACTCCATATAAAATGAGAAAAATACATACAAGTAATGGGGAAAAAATAGGGGATTTTTGTTTATTTTCTGTGACAATTCAAATAAGGGGATTAAAAGAGCTAAGCCATCACAATCATACTAGGTACAGAGACTGTGCTATCCTACTGGTCAAACAAATTGGAAAAAAGAATATAAAGAAAGCTAGGGGATCACATAACAAACAAGCTGTGTAAGAAAAAGAATAATGGAATAATGTTGATCCTATCTATCTCTTTCTTCCTCAAAGCAAACGCAGCTAAATGAATTCTAGCAGAAGCATGAGAAAAAGCAATACTTCACCAAGAGATTTGATAAACAGGACTTGCAGAGGTGATAAAAAGGGTACTCGTATATCAATATTAGAGAGATCATCACATCACTCAACTCCCATTCTTTTTTAGATTAGAAACTTTGCAAATGCAAAAACTCCGTCCAATTTTTGAATTGTCTTTGAAACAATTCAAAAACTCCTGATTTGTTCTGATGTTACAATGTGAGTCAGATATTCAATCCTCAGATTTGATTCACAGTGGGATTCAACCAACCCTCTTGTTCAAACCACCCCTTTGAACTTTCAAAGAAAACTCTGATTGTTACGACCCATCTTAAAAAGAAACCCTATCATGTTTTTGAGTGCATGCAATCAAATTAAGTCCCACCTATAAAATTAATGCTAATTAAGACCCCACCCATCCCAGGGTGCAGGGGGTGGGATGACGCGCATAGGTAAAAAATAAGGTAGAGTGGGGATTGGGGGGGGTGGAGCTACCCTACTTACCAGGCATCGCACACCTGTCTTGCCTTCTTTTGCAGCTGCTTGCCGCTACTCGCACGCATCGCCCTGGCCTCCATTTCACCTTCAGATGCCTGCCAGCATATGTTATCTGCAGCGAATAACAGAGCTCCAGATCAATCCAGAACTCTGTTATGGGCTGCAGGCATCTGAAGGCAAAATGGAGGTCAGGGTGATGCGTGTGCGTGGCGGCAAGTGGCCGCAAGAGAAGTGGGCCAGCATTGGGCTCCTGCTGGGCACCACCTCGAGGTGAGTCAATAATTAGAACCCTCCAAAAAGAAGGCATAGCCATTTCTTTGGGGGTCAAAAGAAAATAAGACCTGGCCTTCTTTTTGGAGAAACACAGTATTAACAAAATCTTACTCTGAATTTTACCAAAATTACCAAAATGTTCATGCTGCCAATAAATAGGTAATATACACTCTAACGTTTCTTGAGAGACACTTATGTTAACACATGTGGGCTGTAGATATGCAGACTATAATTAGATGGCAGAACTGTATTGTTGTTGTGTTCTGTTTGTTCCTTTTGCAGCTCAGATCTGGTAGCCCCACTAAATGTGGTTGTTGTTGTTTTGTTGTTACTACTACTATTTGTGCTTCCTGTGTAAGTTCACTTAAAATCAGTCACAGGCTTGTCACCCATTTTTTTTTTCAGTTGCTTGAAGCTGTGATTTTTTCCCCCCTCTCTCCCATGACAATTCTGTTGTCTTCCTTGGTGGCGCTTACATGCAATGAATATTCTTTGGAGAGTTGGTGTTTCAGCAGAACTTTCATCCTCAAAGCCTGCCTGTGTCAGTCCACATGTCACATGAATGTCACACTAAAGCTAGACTGCTGTGAGAATATTTTCTTTTTTCTTGTTTTATTAAATTCAAGGCATTTTTAATTTTTCGCCTCCAAATGTATGGCTTTTAAAAAAAAATGGTGAGAAACTGTTCACGTTAGGCAATCCATTAAGAATATCCACTCCTCCAGCTCTTTGATCTATATTATATTATGTCAATTCTATTATTTTTCTTTAAAGAACCCTGAACATTATAATGCTAATAAATATTACATTTGGGGGAGAAACCTTCTATCCGATGGTAATTGCACAATTATGTTTGACCAGATGACTCCCTGCAGAGTCCTTGATGAGCTCAATTGTTCTACCTACCACTTAGTTCGACAAGTGATGGGGCTGTAAAACAGCAACAACAACCTTGTTCCCCACTGAGACCCCTTTTCTTGTTATGCAAATGTTGAATTGCAAAACACGGAATAATTGACTGCTGATTAAATCAGAAGAGGATTGAATAGAGAGGTGGGTTTCAGCAGGTTCTGACCAGTTCTGGAGAACCAGTAGCGGAAATTTTGAGTAGTTCGTAGAACCGGTAGTAAAAATTCAGATTGGCCCCGCCCCCATCTATTTTCTGCCTCTTGAGTCCCACCTGATTGGGAGGGAATGGGGATTTTGCAGTAATCTTCCCCTGGATTGGGGAGGGAATGGAGATTTTACAGTATCTTTCCTCTGCCATGCCCACCAATCCACACCCACCAATCCATGCTATGTCTACCAAGCCATACCCACAGAACCGGTAGTAAAAAATTTTGAAACCCACCACTGATTGAATCTCATTAAGCAATTAAGGTCTGCAATATTTTATGTAGACATGCAATATACTAAACATTTTAGGGACCTCTTTTTAGCTACTGCAGAGTAGGAAGTCTATGGGTTCCAGGCTAATTGAAAGCAAGTATCTCCATCTCTCACAAGGTGGCAAATCATCAAAAGTAGCCAAAGAAGCAAAAGGCAATAGTTGTCATGCTGCTTTTGAATGATATGATAGAAAAGAAAAGAGGAATTAGCGAGTGACCAGGTGTCGAAAATGAAAGTCAGTTTGGTCTAGTGGTTAACAATAGGTTAGCAACTAGGAGACAATGAGTTCTAGTTCTACTGTAGACATAAGAGCCAGCTGGGTGACTTTGGGTCTGTCACTTTCTTTCAGGTCAATTGACTACACAGGATTCTTGTGGCAGAAAAATAGGAGGAAAAAAAAGTATCAGGGATGTTACCACCTTGAGTTCTTTATAAAAATAATAAAGGCAGGATTAAATATCTAAAAAAAGTAAATATGTAAAAATCATAAGGGGGAGGCAGATTTCAGCCTATTATCACTAAGACTTTATGTTTTTTTCTTACTTTGAAACAGATGGACATCTAATAAACTAATAAATGATATGGGACAGGATAAAAGAAAGGAAAATCAGTAAAAATAAAAGGCACCAATTAGCAGAAAAAAAGCTGATTGTCTTTGTGTTGGGTTAGGTGGAACTATCTTTTCCAGCAGTTCTCAAAAGTTCATCCATCTGTTTATTCATGTAGAGACTGAGCACTTTAAAACATTGGCTTTTTCCCTATTTTTTAGCATTTCTTGGACAGTATAGTTTTCATTATCCTGCAAAAAATATATTTTCCTTTCCCTTTCCTAAAATGACTGAATAATGTTTCTTTGGGAGGGTGGGAAGGGGGAAAGTAACAAACTTTTATGGAATCATTTTGTTTTGTTAAAGTTTTGATTTATTTCATCTTGTTTTATTTTTAATTCCCCTTTCTAAGTGGCTAAGTAATACTGGCCTAATACAGAGGAGAGCTCTGTGTTTGTTATTATTTTATAAGGATTAATCAATGCAAGGATGTCTGTTTCATAACCAACACCTATTTAGTGGGCATTTGGGCCTCCATCCACCCATTTAAGAAGCAGAGAGGAAAGTCGGTTGCAAAATTAGAGTATATACTGATGAAGTTGCTTGAAATGTAATGTTCATATACCGTAACCTTCTCTTTCTACACTTCGTTTTCCTGATTCTGTTAGTACAAGCATGAAGTTTCCAAGCTAAAAGGTTGCTGATTATTTTCCTCTATGCAGACAGGTACTTAAGATTCATGGACCAAGCATCAGATATAAAGTTCACTGCCACAGTGTGGGTTATAGCTGGGACTATACAATAGAAAAAGTAAATAGATGTAATTCAAGTTATTTAGGAAATTATAAATAGTGAATTAAATTCAATTGGCATTGCCCAAACTCTCCCTCACTCTGTACTTTTGACCCACTAATTCCACTTCATCAGGACTCCTAGGCAGTATTTTGTTGAAGCAAATGTATACCATTAAATATGATAAGTTGGGAGATACATTTTATAGTTTGGTTATGGGGTCAACAGATAAGTACATGAAGTTAGTTTACTGGACTACCATTAGGATAGGTATCATTAAGATCCTTATCCCTTGATTTATATAATATTTGTGACACCAAACTGCATAACTGTTATATTTTTATCAACAAAAATAGCATCCCCAAATCCATATTAAGAAGATTTCAGTAGACAATGATATCTGAGTGACTTTGGGACTGTGTGTTTAGCAGGGTCAAGATTCTTTAATAGTTGGATAGGAGACATAGAAAATGTTTGGATATAGAGAATACCAGGCTATTGAATAAACTGGTAAATCAAATAAAGGTGTTGTGGGTAAGAGGGAAAGTTTTGGAAGCAGGCAATAGCAAACTAGTTCTATAGTAAGATAGGAAATCTTAATGGGTTTGTCCCAGCAGTGAAATCCAGCCATTTCTATCTGGCTCGCGCGAACTGGTAGCACTTGCCAGGATGTCATTACGGCCCATGTTTTACCTTCTGCACATACACAAAACAGGCACACACACTTCCTTTCCCAAACTGGTAGTGAAGGAAAGTGGATTTCACCACTGGTTTGTCCATGAAGTCTCTAGGAGTCAGATTTGACTGGAATAAGACTTTATATTAGGATATTTTTTAAAAAAAGGTTTTAAACTTTTCTTGCATTTAAAATTATGCAGACTGATATAAGTTCGATGCAATGGACATAAAAAATGAATTTGATCAGAATTAGGCTATGGCAGATCATTCAGGCTTAATGAAGGCCTTTGATACAATATGGTGATGTTTCTCTTAATTTTACAGAATACTACGATATACTTGATTAACTTAATATATGATGGAGGTCTCATTTAAATCTTCTCTGCTGTTCCTTAGTCTCTCTCTATGTAGTTCTTGTTCTTTTCAGGTAGATTTCTGAAGCTACGTCCTGATTCCTTGCTTCAGGACTGTGGGCAGACTGATCAGACAATGGATATAGTCCCTGTCTATAGTTGCTTCTACTTCCCCCTGTGCCCCTGTCTTAGGTACCACTAGCCTTGACTGAATGGCGAATGGACAGATGGTTTCACTTACCATCGGGTCGTCCTCACCATAGTCATCGCTGTTGTAGACTGTTGGCAGTGGCCATGGACCTCGAGATCCCCCGGCACAAGAAGGGAGGCCTCGGAGGCATTTTTGTGCATTGTTTATCAATTTAATCAATAGAAAAGGTATCAGCACAAATATATGCTTTCTCCTGATATATTAGACAATGTCTGGTACCTTTCCCGATAAATCTGGATACCATTTCTCATAACTTCCAACTAGCATGGGATATGTAGTCATAATGTAGCATTAGCAAAGTGCTGGAGTTTGAAAAGCTGGTACATAGGCTATCTGTTTAAGCTATTTCCCTGTGAAATATTTGTTATGGCTCCATAAAACATGCATTCATGGGTGTCCCTTCTGTTATCATAGAGAGTAAAGAGCAGAGAAGCCTCAGGAGTCTTTATGTTGCTTCTATTGCGCTTACAGTATCTCTGTTGCTCACTGAATTCTTAATAAGTCCGCATTTGAGAACTATTAAAAATGTTCCTTCTGAGTTCAAGACAGATGTCAATGTAAACATATTTTCCACTGAAGAATTTCTCTCCCCTCATTTTCTATCGTGTGATATTATTTCACACAGAGCTGTCATTTTGTACTGTATTGCATAAATGAATTCTGGAAAGGGCTTAGCTTATTTTTTCCCTTTTCATTCTCACGAACAATTTCTCTGAAAAAAAACAGAGTAATATGATTGTGACATTTTACATGCTAATTGTTTCATTCGCTAACACATGTAATTACACTGTACACTTATAAATGAAATGACAAAATGAACTCATTTTAACATAATGCATTCTTTCCAAAAGTCAAGAAAACAATAATTGTGCATATATATGATACTTGGAAAGAAATAAGCATTATAATGCTTGCAATCCTTTTTGCATGTAATTTGCATAATACAAGTAACACTATTCTTGAAGTGAACATCATTTATTTTTCAGAGTAAAATTAAACTTTACCATCTTTATTGCTGATTGCTCTTCAGTTACTTGTAAAGTGTAGATTAGAGATCCCTAAAAGCACAAACATCTCAGGTTCTGCATTCATATTGTAAACTACAAAGCCATTTTAATACAGAATATATAATTAAAGGTGGCAAATAAATTTAATATTCCTGCTTTTTATTTCCCCACAGCAACAATAACCCTGTGTGGTGGGTTAGGCTGAGAAAGAATGACTGGCCCAATTCATAATTTACAAATATTGAATTTGGCACTTTTTAAGGTGACTAGTATAATCATAAAGAATATGGCATATAGCTGACTTTGATTTCAAAAGATCTAACTTGGATTGGATCTTGTTAGTACTTAAATGGAGATCACCAGGAAACTTCAGTTTATAGGCTGGACTGGTCAAAAAACACCCTAGAAGAAATCAAAGGCTTCATATAGTTACCAAACAGACCACATAGATGCATCCAGTGAGTTGAGTTTAACTAGAATCTTTAATTGGTGTATTACTCTTCATCTTCACACAAATCTGTATATATTCTAAAAGAGATACCATGTTTCTCCCAAAATAAGACCTCATCTTATATTTTTTTAAGCCCTGAAATAAGCACTTGGCTTTTATTGCCATGCATTCAAAAGCCCGATTGGGCTTATTATCAGGGGATGTCTTATTTTGGGGAAAACAGGGTAGATCAATTGTGCAGGCATTCTAAATACCACAGAAAGGATTTGGTCAGTTGTCCTACTTAATATATTACTTTTCTGAATAACTGTCCTTTATTTTTTTAAAATAATTGTAGACGACTACTGGGGTTTTGCTGTATGTGGAAGAAAGAAAGTAGCAAGGAAGGATTCTTCATTTCCAACAATAAAAAGCTTGTTTTTATTCTTCCCTAGCTTTAGAGATCTCAGCAGTCCTTGTTTACAAATTTGTGATAATCTCTTCAGTATCATAAAAGTGAGGAACTTATTTTCATTTAAATAAAAGTAGAAAATGACTACTACCCTCAGTGCTACTTTGGATACTTTTTTGAGAACTTATGTAGAATTCAGCCTTTTCCGTATTTGCAAATAGCCATCTAATCAAATATTAGCCAAGGGGAAAAGAGAAGAAAATGCAATGGAGTAAATTATTCTCTTTTGCAGTTTGTACTTTCAAGTTTTTCTAACTCTACAATTAGTCTTATACAGTCTAATTATGCTTCACTCCAAGAAATTTGACAGGCAGTTCTTTTTTCTGAATATCTGAAACATGGTCCATTTCATTCCCCAATACTTTTTTTTTTAGTTTCCCATGAGACTCTGCCTAGCTGTCCCTTGATTATTCTCTGGGCAAATTCCCTCCTTTCCTACTATGACAGGAGCCTGCTGTGCCCTCAATTTCTGTCAGTGGATCATATGACACTGTCACCAACTCCCTATTAAACTTCCCATAGCAAGACAAGCTCAGGGTATGAAACTGTCATTTCAACCTCAGTAGACCATAGTTCTCATTTTAAAGTCTATTGCTCCCACTTTTATATCTAGCTGTATTGTAAGAAATTGCAAGACAATAGAATAAAAAATTGCAAGACAGTAGAATAAGAAGTTTGCAAACTAATCCATTCAATTAGGGGAAAAACCCAAAATAAAAATAAGCTACCCTATTTTTTGGAGTATAAGATGCACCTTTTTTTTCCCAAAAAAGAGGGTGAAAATCTGAGTGTGTCTTATACTCCGAATGTAGCCCCACCCAGCTTCTCAAATGGAGCTTTCAGAGGCTGAAAAAAGCATTAGAAATGAAGCTTCAGAAAAGAAGCCCCCAAACAGAGATTCAGAGGCTTTTTTTCTGAAGCTGTTTTGGAGACTTTCAGAGGCAGAAAAAAATGTTTTTTTTCTGAAACAGAGTTTCAGAAAGCAAAGCAAGGCACAGAGCTCACAAGCAAGGAACCTGTTGCTAAAATTCACCTCTGGGAACAGCTGATTGGGGGTATTCCAGGAGGCCGATCCACCTGCCAATCAGCATTTTTCTTATTTCCCAAAAACTAAGATGTGTCTTATACACTCTGGTGCATCTTATACTCCAAAAAATACGGTATATTATCAATAGGGCCTTAAAGTATAACTATTCTCCCTCCCCCAGCTACTTTTCTCTCTCAATTTATGAAATGTTCATTTATTTTTTTCTCAAGAATCTAATGCAGTTTGGGGCATCCTGTAGGCTTCGGGATTAATTTTTGTTTGCTAATATTACTGAACTATGGTGTACCCAAACTGTAATGGTGTGTGAGAATGGCCTTGAGGAATAAGGGGATGAGATGCTACCAAGAAAACAATCAGAGGAAGGAGTTCACAGTGGTTAGCGTTCAAAGGAAGAAATTTAGGAAGGATCCACACTAACTGATCAAGTGGTTATAAGTGGTGGTGGGAAATTTGTACTTTTCAGATTTGCAAGATTTTGTGCATGTAGTCTTAAAATAACATAGAATTGGCTCATCTGGTTGTGTATCCTGGCTGATCTACAACATTAAGGTAAAGGTTTCCTCTGTCCAGTTGTGTCTGACTCTTGGGGGTAATGCTCAACTCTGTTTCTTAGTCATGGGAGTCACCTTTGAATACGCCTCTAGGTCAAGTGGCAAACATGACTATACACTGAGGTGATGGAACCTGTTATTTTACCACCAAAGTGGTACCTATTTATCTACTCACATTTGCATGCTTTCAAACTGTTAGGTAGGCAGGAGCTGGTGCAAGTAACATGAACTCATCCCATTGTGCAGCGCTCAGGTCTTGAACCGAGACTGTCAGCTTTCTAGTTGACAAGCTCAGTGTCTTTAACTGCTAAGCATGTAAGATTAACCCTTAACCACAAACATACTATTTCGGCTATGCTATTACAGACATGAGGTCATAATGACCTCAGTAACAAAAACACATTTGATGTTTTCGTTGCTGGGTCTAAAAATTGATCTATAGAGCAGTAAACCAAAAAATGTATTGATCTCTATCAAAGCCACATCATGCAGGTCACTTTTTGTTTTTCCATCCTTGAACTTCAATCTTTCGTCTTGAATTTTTACATTAGTCCACTGAATGATGGTGCTAATAATTTCTTTAGAAAATAATAATTTCCAAATCTCTAGGGCAGTAGGTGAATTTCTGAGATATGTAGCTGCTGGCTGTAGTCCAGTTAATCCGCACAACAATATTGTGACTAGCATTTCTGGATCTATTGCTTCCAAAAGCTGCAGAAGACCATTTGAATTTGTTCTTGCCGTATAAATCATTGCACAATGTAGACTGTACCTGGTCATCAATTTCATTGGGAACGTCATCATCGCTGATGTCAGAATTGGTGGCGGGGGCTGGTTCCTCATCATTCATTACAAAATTTTCATCACAATCTGATTCCATTTCACTCATATCACTCTCTGCTTCTCCATACCATTTTAGAGCAGTTTCTTTGATGTTTAAATCACCAAATCGTACTCATTTTGGTGGAAAACTTGGCCCGACATTATAAAAAAAAAAAAAAAATTAACAAAGATATGCAGTCAAAATGAGCAAAACTCAAATTCAAATGCTGCTAAAGAAAACACCAAATAAGTGACGCAAGTGTGATGCTGCATACATGCTTATTGGTGGAAAAACAAAAGCCAACTGAAATGTTCCATTTCTAAATATAGGGATATTCTGAACATTTTGGAAAACTGTTGTGGTTACTATGACCACAGGTCTGCTGTTATGGGTTAGCATTATCTAAGAACTAATCATGTTTCCTGGCTGCTTTACCTGGAACAGGTAAAAATCTAAGTGGATCTTGCCATTTTTTCCAAATGAAAATCCAGCGTTGGTGATGTAAGCATCAATTGCCATGTTCACTGCCTCCCCCACACACTGTTCTAGTGCAGTGGAGACAATCTCTCTTGGAGTATGCAGTTGAAATAGTCGTTTAGCCATAAAATAACCTCCACTTCATCACTATGCCTCAGGCTAACCTACTACACAAGATTGCTGTGAGACAGCACTTAAAGAACAAACTAGGCATGATGTATAAATTGTAACAAGACGTTTGAAGACAGCTGCAGGGTTTCCAATTAGAGAATATAAACTGGTCCTTATCCCTATATTATTTTCCTAATCTTTCTTCAAGATTTTTAGGAAATTGAACTCCACACTCTTGAATATAGGAATGTTGTGACCCAGGCCCAAGTAGGTAGTAGTAAACGCAATCAGTTCAAAAACAAACAGACTTTTTTAGAACAGCTGAAAATTAACTCATTCTCAGCGTCATTCAAACTAAATCAAAGCAAATTCTTCATAACACAATTCTTCAGTCTTATCACCAACCTTGGTCTAATTAGGCAAACTGCCAAAGGCTTTTCTTGGCAAAAGTTCAAAAGCAGAAGACGCCGACAAGAAATAAATGCAGCAAGACAAGGAGCAAGGCTATCAACGTTGTTTTCTGGCAAAGAGCCCAAACGCCATTGCTGGTCTTTTAAGCCTTATGGGAGGCTTAAATCATCTCTTGGCCCTACTCCCGAGTCATCCTCTTTCCTTTAGCTGCTCTTGCCTTCTGGCAGCTCTTCTCATGTGTGCATTAGGAACAGGCTCCTCCTGTTCCTCTGCCTCATTACTGTCAGCCTCTGGAGGCTCCAGAGTCCGCACAGCATTCCAAGATGGCCCTGTCCCCACCTCTGCCTCTGACATAGAGCCCTTATCCAGGCCTTCCCCAGCCTCCAGGACTGGCCCATGTTCTTCCTCAGCCTCATTGCTGTCCAACTCCATTGCCAGCTCCTCAGGCTGCTGGCGGACCACAACAAGATCCGGTTGCAATCGCTGGCTGGCCATGCCCCCGAACCACTCCATGGCCCGCAGTCCAGCCTTTGCAAGCTGGACACCGGGAAGGCAGCTCGCCACCTTTAGTCAGGGGCTGGAGCCCATTCCCTGAGGCCCCAGAGCCGCCGCCTGCCCCAATCGGGTCAGGGAATGCACCATTCCCCGACTCCGGCCTTTCCCCGGAGCCGCCGCCCTCTCTTCCTTTGCCCACTTGCTGCCTGCTTGCCACCTGTTCCCCCTTCGCCTTTGGTCAGGGCCCAGGGATACCTCATTCCCCTGAGACCCCAGAGCCACCCCCTGCTTGCCGCCTGCCTCAACCGGGTCGGGGAATGCACCATTCCCCGACACCAGCCTTGTCCCGGAGCTACCGCCCGCTCTTCCTTCGCCACGCAGCATATGCTTACTTTCTTCCAGCGGCTGGCTGCCAGGAAAAGCAAGCGTCCAAAAGTTACTGGAGTTCCTCTCCTTGAATATGCCACCACCATTGCTGCTTGTTCCCTGCACCGACTGCGCAAGCGCACACCGTTTATTTCATTTATTTATCAGCGGCAGGTTGGGTGTGCTTGCGCAGCCGGCGCATAGAATAAGGCGGCATATTCAAGGAGAGCAACTCCGGTAACTTTTGGACGCTTGCCTTTCCTGGCAGCTAGCCGCTGGAGGAAAGTAAGTATATTTCGGCTATGCTATTACAGACATGAGGTCATAATGACCTCAGTAACAAAAACACATTTGATGTTTTCGTTGCTGGGTCTAAAAATTGATCTATAGAGCAGTAAACCAAAAAATGTATTGATCTCTATCAAAGCCACATCATGCAGGTCACTTTTTGTTTTTCCATCCTTGAACTTCAATCTTTCGTCTTGAATTTTTACATTAGTCCACTGAATGATGGTGCTAATAATTTCTTTAGAAAATAATAATTTCCAAATCTCTAGGGCAGTAGGTGAATTTCTGAGATATGTAGCTGCTGGCTGTAGTCCAGTTAATTCGCACAACAATATTGTGACTAGCGTTTCTGGATCTATTGCTTCCAAAAGCTGCAGAAGACCATTTGAATTTGTTCTTGCCGTATAAATCATTGCACAACGTAGACTGTACCTGGTCATCAATTTCATTGGGAACGTCATCATCGCTGATGTCAGAATTGGTGGCGGGGGCTGGTTCCTCATCATTCATTACAAAATTTTCATCACAATCTGATTCCATTTCACTCATATCACTCTCTGCTTCTCCATACCATTTTAGAGCAGTTTCTTTGATGTTTAAATCACCAAATCGTACTCATTTTGGTGGAAAACTTGGCCCGACATTATAAAAAAAAAAAAACATTAACAAAGATATGCAGTCAAAATGAGCAAAACTCAAATTCAAATGCTGCTAAAGAAAACACCAAATAAGTGACGCAAGCGTGATGCTGCATACATGCTTATTGGTGGAAAAACAAAAGCCAACTGAAATGTTCCATTTCTAAATATAGGGATATTCTGAACATTTTGGAAAACTGTTGTGGTTACTATGACCACAGGTCTGCTGTTATGGGTTAGCATTATCTAAGAACTAATCATTTTTCCTGGCTGCTTTACCTGGAACAGGTAAAAATCTAAGTGGATCTTGCCATTTTTTCCAAATGAAAATCCAGCGTTGGTGATGTAAGCATCAATTGCCATGTTCACACTGCCTCCCCCCCACACACACTGTTCTAGTGCAGTGGAGACAATCTCTCTTGGAGTATGCAGTTGAAATAGTCGTTTAGCCATAAAATAACCTCCACTTCATCACTATGCCTCAGGCTAACCTACTACACAAGATTGCTGTGAGACAGCACTTAAAGAACAAACTAGGCATGATGTATAAATTGTAACAAGACGTTTGAAGACAGCTGCAGGGTTTCCAATTAGAGAATATAAACTGGTCCTTATCCCTATATTATTTTCCTAATCTTTCTTCAAGATTTTTAGGAAATTGAACTCCACACTCTTGAATATAGGAATGTTGTGACCCAGGCCCAAGTAGGTAGTAGTAAACGCAATCAGTTCAAAAACAAACAGACTTTTTTAGAACAGCTGAAAATTAACTCATTCTCAGCGTCATTCAAACTAAATCAAAGCAAATTCTTCATAACACAATTCTTCAGTCTTATCACCAACCTTGGTCTAATTAGGCAAACTGCCAAAGGCTTTTCTTGGCAAAAGTTCAAAAGCAGAAGACGCCGACAAGAAATAAATGCAGCAAGACAAGGAGCAAGGCTATCAACGTTGTTTTCTGGCAAAGAGCCCAAACGCCATTGCTGGTCTTTTAAGCCTTATGGGAGGCTTAAATCATCTCTTGGCCCTACTCCCGAGTCATCCTCTTTCCTTTAGCTGCTCTTGCCTTCTGGCAGCTCTTCTCATGTGTGCATTAGGAACAGGCTCCTCCTGTTCCTCTGCCTCATTACTGTCAGCCTCTGGAGGCTCCAGAGTCCGCACAGCATTCCAAGATGGCCCTGTCCCCACCTCTGCCTCTGACATAGAGCCCTTATCCAGGCCTTCCCCAGCCTCCAGGACTGGCCCATGTTCTTCCTCAGCCTCATTGCTGTCCAACTCCATTGCCAGCTCCTCAGGCTGCTGGCGGACCACAACAAGATCCGGTTGCAATCGCTGGCTGGCCATGCCCCCGAACCACTCCATGGCCCGCAGTCCAGCCTTTGCAAGCTGGACACCGGGAAGGCAGCTCGCCACCTTTAGTCAGGGGCTGGAGCCCATTCCCTGAGGCCCCAGAGCCGCCGCCTGCCCCAACCAGGTCAGGGAATGCACCATTCCCCGACTCCAGCCTTTCCCCGGAGCCGCAGCCCACTCTTCCTTTGCCCACTTGCTGCCTGCTTGCCACCTGTTCCCCCTTCACCTTTGGTCAGGGCCCAGGGATTCCTCATTCCCCTGAAACCCCAGAGCCACCCCCTGCTCGCCGCCTGCCTCAACCAGGTCGGGGAATGCACCATTCCCCGACACCAGCCTTGTCCCGGAGCCACCGCCCACTCTTCCTTCGCCACGCAGCATATGCTTACTTTCTTCCAGCGGCTGGCTGCCAGGAAAAGCAAGCGTCCAAAAGTTACTGGAGTTCCTCTCCTTGAATATGCCACCACCATTGCTGCTTGTTCCCTGCACCGACTGCGCAAGCGCACACCGTTTATTTCATTTATTTATCAGCGGCAGGTTGGGTGTGCTTGCGCAGCCGGCGCATAGAATAAGGCGGCATATTCAAGGAGAGCAACTCCGGTAACTTTTGGACGCTTGCCTTTCCTGGCAGCTAGCCGCTGGAGGAAGGTAAGTATATGCCGCGTGATGAAGGAAGAGCAGGAGGCGGCTCCGGGACAAGGCTGGTGTCAGGGAATGGTGCATTCCCCGACCTGGTTGAGGAGGCAGCAAGCAGGGGGCAACTCCGGGGCCTCAAGGAATGAGGTGTCCCTGGGCCCCAGCCCCTGACCAAAGGCGAAGGGCGAGCAGGCGGCGAGTGGACGGTGAGTGGGTGGCAGAAAGGCCGGAGTTGGGGAATGGTGCATTCCCCGACCCTGTTGAGGCAGGTGGCGGCTCCAGGGCCTAGGTAAAGGGAGAACAAGTGGCGAGGGAAAGGGAAAAGGCAGAATAGAAATTTTTTTTTTCCCTACTGGGTTCTGTGGGCGTGGCTTGGGGGGGTTGTGACTGAGTGGGCAAGGCTGTGAGTGACATTGAGTTGGCCACGCCCACTCAGTCACAGGACACACCCACCCACCAAGCCACACCCACAGAACAGGTAGCAAAAAATTTTAGATTTCACCCCTGGCGTATATGTATATTTATTCTCCCTATTATGGACATATGGAATTCATTTTCCAATCCAATTCTGGAAAACAAATGTATCCAAGCATGAACCCTTGAATTGTAGATTCAAAATTTCAATAAAACTCCCATTTAATAAATGAATGTTTTGGTTCTTTTATTAGATTTCTGTTTTCTAAAAATTGCAAGAGCAGGTAAGTAATAGTATTTGGTGTCAGAGGCAAATAATGTTGCTGGAATAATTTTGAAGCCCAAATGGTACTTAAGCCTTTCAATTAGTTTCTTGTTCCTTGCCCATCATCACTACAGCACAATATTTCATATTATATTCAAAGCCTTTATCAGTTGCTGATTATCTAGGCAAACGTCCTAATTTCGTAAAGTATTTAAGTATTCTAAATTTGTGCTTTTATATTAAACTATAAATCATAGAAGCCTGAAGGATTAGAAGGGCACAAAGAATAATTGTGATACATGCTTTAGAAACAGAATGTTGCCTTGCAGAAAACTGAAAATATGATTTCCAACTCTGATAAGAATATAAAATAGGTCTTGGCTAATGCAGGAAATGTGTACTGAACAAGAATATTTTAGAAGTGACTTCTGCAAGAAAAATGTATAAAAGGCCAATTAAGCTTTTTTGGAGAGCAGTTGAGATAGTTGTTTTCATGCAGCATAATTGTTCTTGAATCTGATTGAACTGATTGCATTCTCTACCACTAAGCAAAGTCTGTTTAGCTCCTTGGTATATATCTCTGCTGGGCCTAATAGACTAGATTGGGAAGTAGCTAGAACACTAATAAAGAAAGATCAGTTGGAAAATAAACAAGTGCTTATTATTAAGCCTATACCATAACAGCAATGGTAGGAAGACAGCATTTTCAACACTACATTGCTGTCCTGTGAGTTATTTCTAGGTTTTGGATTTCTTGAAACCCTGCAGGATATACAAATTCCTAATACCGTGTTTTCCCAAAAATAAGACCCTGTCTTATATTTTTTTGAACCCTGAAATAACCGCTTGGCCTTATTGCCATGTGGTCAAAAGACTGATTGACTTATTATCAGGGGATGTCTTATTTTGGGGAAACCTGGTACAGTGGTATAGAATGTTTGCCATATATTCAAAGGCAAATTCAATACTTCTGCTGTATCATAATGGTGGGCTTTATTGGCCTCCAGGCTGCATTTGCACAGTGAGAGCTGACCAGCCCATTAGAATGGCAAGAGGAGGGTATCTTTTAGGTAGCTTTTGATATTGCTGATGAGAGTATTTTATTAGAGCACTTGCATGAGATGAGGATTGGAAGTTCAGCTCTGCTGTTCTTCTGTTCTTATATTTCTGCTTCTACTTTTATATTTCTAGATCCTCCTGTAGCACTTTCCCTATGGAACAACCTCCCCTTCTCCTTATTAGATGACATAGTGTGGATTCTATGGTTTTCAGATACATATCTGATCAACTCATGTGTTGAAATATTTGCACTTATTTCCAGTTGTTTTCTGATCCAAATCAGGATGCTCTTTATGGTGTATAAAACCAATTACATCTTAATTCAAAGCAATTTAATATGGACTTAAATCATTCTTTCTTACTTCAATTGGGAACCCATTAGATATGCCATTGTGTTGAATTTGCTTTCTTCATAGCAAGCCTACATTATAGTACAGATATCACTAGAATTGAAACAACACCCCTCTTATCTGTCTGTTTGTTTATCTGTCTATCTTCCATCCAGCCATCCATCTATCCATCCATCCATCCAGGAGAAACATCTCAACTTTTTAAAATTTCAAATTTAAATGTAAACCGCCCTGAGTCCTTCGGGAGAAGGGCGGTATAGAAATATAAACAAATAAAACGAATAATAAAATAATAAATATCCATTGCCTTAGATTTCAGTGCTTACTGCTTTTAATAGCAATCTAATATTGTTTTATTGTATTTTTGTAAGCCACCCAGAATTGCTAAGGGATTATAAATATAAATATATATATATATTTAATTTCAGCACTAGTTTGATATCAATTCAAACTTTATCTTAACTAATGTATAAATTTATTGTACCTTTAAATGTCCATTTTAGAAATTATAAAGTGAGTTTATGTGTATGTGTAATAAGAGACGAGGGATATTTCCATGAATTGAAGAATGATGTTCAAGCTAGCATTTTCTTAGACAGAAATGGGTATTTTTGAGCTGGCCTATACAGTGTGCAGTTCTTCTGTTTGAAGATTGAGCTGGCCTATGTTTTCCCATAGGCCAAATGAAAAATGAACATAAGTGGCAGATCTTGTCACTGCCGTATCTCCTTTTACAGATGTCCAATTAATTTGAACATCTGTGAAGCTCTTGGTGATTTATATGTTGAGCATCAATCCTAGTAGTAGAAACATAAATATTTTCATCAGAAATAAAATATACGGTAACTTTAAGAGAAAAGGGAAACAACTCTGAAATATTTATATGGTGATTTATAGGTCTAGTAATTGGTTTCAAACGTAATGAACTAAAAGCAAAGCTTCTGTTTGATAGCTCCAAAATTAATTAATGGAAAATTAATTGGAGCTGTAGGCCCTAAACTAAAATGTTTAGAAAATTGTAGGCATTGGTTATTTACTGATGGATAATGCTATTCTTTGTGAATAATGGCTAGTTCTAATTATAGGCTATTTATTTGAATTATCAAATTATACAGTATTCAGCCATAATTCTTTCAGCTTTGGCAGCTGCAATCAAATCTACCAGTGTAAAGTTTAAAGATGATCATGTGGATTTTGATAAAATTATGAATCACTATTCCCCAGTTGCTGAATAGAGAGGTAATTGTGAGTGTCCTTCCATCTGTCCACCTGTTTTGAAATGGGTTTAAAGATTTAATAGAGCCACTGCTGGAAAAAGTAACCAAATCATTCCACATCCATTTTAGAAATATTTTATTAAAGGCAGATAAGAAAATAACAACCAAAGTGTGTATTTATACAAGTGTGTACATACTTTGTTGATATTTGGAGTCTGTTGCTGCCTAAAATGATATTAATGAAATTATAACAATCTTTACACTGTTAATAAAATCATTACCCTATTAATAAAAATAGTTTCATATTTTACAGTGAAAATATTACCATGATATATTGTTTCTGTTAGAGTTCGCAGCAATCCAACCAGCACACAAGTAAATAATTCAGCAGGATTCATTTATATAAGAAACTTCTTTATATACAATACCCATGCACAGTCACCCTCTGCACAGTCCCTCTGCACAGTCCCTCTGCACAGTCACCCATGCCCTCATTACGTCCTGCCTGGACTACTGCAATGCTCTCTATATGGGGCTCCCCTTGAAGGGCACCCGGAAGCTCCAACTGGTCCAGAATGTGGCCGCGCGGGTGATAGAGGGAGCGCCTCGTGGTTCCCATGTGACACCTCTCCTGTGCGGTCTGCACTGGCTTACAGTGGTCTCTCGGGTGCAATTCAAGGTGTTGGTTACCACCTTTAAAGTGCTCCATGGCACAGGACCGGGTTACTTACATGACCGCCTACTGTCACCAATAACCTCCCATCGACCTGTGCACTCCCACAGGGAGGGCCTCCTCAGGGTGCCGTCGGTCAAACAATGTCGACTGACGGCCCCCAGGGGGAGGGCCTTCTCTGTGGGGGCTCCTGCCCTCTGGAATGAGCTGCCTCAGTGGCTTCGTCAACTCCCCGACCTCCGGACCTTTCGCCGCGAGCTGAAGACTTTCTTGTTCCATCGTGCAGGGCTAGCTTAACTGCAGTTTTTAATGGGGTTTTTATTTTTATTTTAGTTTTTTGGCCATTAATTGAATTAGTTTTTTATATTGTTTTAAATTTGTATTATATGTATCTTTTAACTGGCTGTTAACTGCCCTGAGTCCTTCGGGAGAAGGGCAGTATACAAATCTAATTAATAAATAATAAATAAATAAAAATAAAGAAGTCAGAACTAGAATCTAGAAGTACAGAATCAATAATCACAGAAGCAATAGAATCACAGAAGCACTCACATATACATATACATATACATATACATATACATATACATACACATATACATATACATATACATATACTTATATATACACACACACACACAGATCAGTCAAGCTAAGCCACACCCAGGCTCCGAGCAGTCTCCCCTGGCTTACAACAGATCCGGTTTCTTAGCCACCAAACAGCTCCCATTGGTTGACTTGTTGTTACGGCTATCCCAGCTCACAATTTCTTACACACTGACAGTTTCTTACTAATATTTTCATTACCTTGTATCGTTTTTTTCTCTCTTACCTTCTTGTTTAAGTTAAAAATAGGAGAAGACCTTGTTAATATAGGAGGAATAAAGGAAGGAAGCAGTAAAAGTAAGGTCATTGGTGTTGCAATGTTTCTTTCCTGCCCATGTGGTGTTGGCCTGAGGAAGACAGTAATGGATAGTGATGCCATAACTAGTGTACTTTTAGCTACTGACATTTCTCAGCTAAGTGCCAATAGAAGAGAATTGGCTTAGCTGCCACTGATTGCTTAAAACAGAGGTCTTCAAACTTGGCAGCTTTAAGACTTGTGGACTTCAACTCCCAGAGTTGAAGTCCACAAGTCTTAAAGCTGCCACGTTTGGGGACCCCTGCTTTAAAACCATGAAAATCTTAAAATTTAGATATTACCAACCAATCTCAACCTATAATCTGATTCAAGGGATGTATTTATATACAAGTACATTGCTACAAAGTTTATTTTCATTCTATTACATGCCTATTCTAAAGCAACAGGGCCATGAATTATTGGAAATCTCAGTGATTATAAGTGAGAACACTTGGGTGGCATTTGTATTTATATTCTCCATGGTTTAATAGTTACACCTTTGTTTATTTACATTTATACCCCGCCCTTCTCCGAAGACTCAGGGCCTTAAAGGTGCACTGTTTCTATAAAGTTTTTAAATCCAGCATATTGAAATGATTTTGCTTTAACTCAGCATTTTCCATATAATGAGTCTTCTACAGAAGCGTACTCGGCTGCTTAAAATTCAGCTTGACGTCTTAGGCAATACATTTTTTATTCAGGAAATTCAATTAAATTAGATCTACACTTCCTTGCACTGACAAAGTACCTCAGTTCACATCTTTCTCTTTGTAATTACCTTAATGGTTTAGCTGACTACCATTATCCAAGGCAAACTGAAAGTGCTTTAGCAAGTTTATCTTGAAAAGCTTCTAACAGCAAAGGCTTGTTAACCCAGTGTCAAGGCTCATTGAAATTTCAGTTAGACACTAATAACGCAAAAGAAGAGAGGGAAAAAAATTACAAGAAATAAGATTTGTATTGTCATTACTAATATGGAGATATATGTTTTAGGAAGAGATCTGAGCCATTGACAAATCGTATAACAATTTTGAATCTATGCTATAGATTCAAAATAGACCATATTCTGAGAAACATCTGGCAAAATTCTATGTTTTCTACATATATTAAGAGCAGGGCTGCCAGAACTTGTCCTAAAGATTCAGATGATCACAAGGTGGCAGAATTTTGTTTGTTGCCATCCTGTGGTTATATGGTTTTTGCAGTCCAAATGTGGTAGCCCTATGAAAGAGATTTAAAGGGAGAGCTGGTTTATATATCTTAATGACCTAGATAAATAGACATATATAATGAAAGATAAAACCTTAGATATTCTTTTTATCAAAAGAAATAGAATAAACATTATTAATAACACCACAGGCTTAACAATTGCCACTAAGAAATACAGAAAAGTCTGCACAGTGGATATGGTAGTATGTGAAATCAGCAAAGCAGAAGAGTAAGAATTGGGAAAAAAAATTAAAAAGTAGAAAAACCTGCAACTAGAAGTAGAACAATTGTAGCAAAAGAAAGAAAAGACAGTACCAATAGTAATAGGTGTTTAGGTGTAATCCCCAAATACCTGGAGCTCTACTTGCATGCCATCAGCATTGACAAAATCACCAGCAGTCAATTGCATGGGCAGCTTCAACTGGAGCAACTTACATCCTGTGATAATTTTAACAACATCAATAATTGTTCACTTAGTAGAGCTACCTGGCTTGGGTAGCTACAAGAGTTTTCTCTAATGATTTGCTGCTAACTATTGGATATGTGCAGCATAGATCTGGTAGACCCATCACTGAGTTGTTGTTATTATTTATTTATTTTTATTTATTTATTTTGTCACAACAATATATATAAGCATCACACAAAAAGATTATATAGTATATACACATATATATGAGGAAATATTAGGAGGTATAAGCATGCATATATATATATATATATATATATATATATATATATATATATATATATATATATATATATATATATATATATATATATATATATATATATATATATATATATATATATATATAGGTCTTTGGTTGTTCGGGTTTTCTCCGTGTAAAATTGGAAGTGTCTTGGCGCGTTTCGTGAAGTCTCATTCGTCATCTTCAGGCTTCAACCGTGCTTCTGGGAGCAATGTGTGATCGCAGCTGTTTCTTCCTTTTAACTGCTAGTGGGGTTTGAACTGATTGGGTGGGAGCTTGGCTGTGCTCTGATTGGATGGGGTTTTCTGTGCTCTGATTGGCTGGGGTGTGTCCTGTGTTGGTGGGGGCTTGGTTGTGCTCAGTCTAATCTGTGCTGCAGGGGGATTTGAGCTGGTGAGCTGCACTGCTGCTGTTTGGCTTCGTGTTCGTGGTCGTGCTACATCTTCGTAGTGGGTGTCAGTCTGCTGCATGTATGGATTGGAGGGGTTTGAAGTGGCTAATGTTGCAGCTGCGGTCTGGCTTCTGGTCCTTGGTCGTGCTTCCTGATCAGTGTGGGTTTGGGTGTGCTTCTGGGTGGATGTGTGGTGGTGACATCCTGTGTGGACCTCGTGAGTGTGGGTCTGGTGTCATTCCTCGTGTTAGGGACACGTTTGTCAATAAGGGCAGGTTTCCAAATGGCTGGTAGGCGGGAGGTATCATCTCGTTTGTTCATGCTGTGTGGGCGTTTTTCTATCTCGATGGCTTCTCTGATTATTCTGTTGTTAAAGTGTTCAGTTTTGGCGATAGTTCTGGTCTTTTTAAAGTCAATATCGTGGCCTGTGACTTTAAAGTGTTGGACCAGGGAAGAAGTTGGTTCCTCTTTTTTGAATGAGTTCTTGTGTTCTTCAATGCGTGCACTTATTCTTCTGTTGGTTTGTCCAGTGTATGTGGTGGGGCAGGCGGTGCATGGGATTTCATATACTCCTTGATTTTCTAACTCAATTTTGTCTTTGGGGTTTCTTAGGATGGTGGTTATTTTATCGTTTGTGCAGAATGCTGTCTTGATGTTATGTTTGTGGAGGATCTTGCTGATTCTGTCTGTGGTGCCTTTTATATATGGGAGGAGGGCTGTGCCATTTTCTTGCTCTCTGTCTTGGGTTTTAGTGGGGGGTTCTTTCTGGATTAGTTTGGTAATCTTATTTCTCTGGAATCCATTGGATGTTAGTACGTTTGTGAGAGTGTGTAGTTCGGTTTTTAGGTGTTGTTCGTCAGCTAAGCATTTTGTTCTAGAGATGAGTGTCTTGGCTACGGAGTTGATCTGTGCTGGGTGGTGGTGTGAGAGTGCATGCAGATAGCGGTTTGTGTGTGTTTTCTTCTGGTAGATGGTGTGTCCTAGGGAGCCATTGGGTTTCTTGTAGACTAAGACATCTAGGAAGGGAAGTTGGTTGTTAACTTCTGTTTCCATGGTGAACTGTATTTTGGGGTGTAGGCTATTGAGGTGTGTGAGGAAGTTTTCAAGTTTTTCTTTCCCGTGTGGCCAGATTATGAAGGTGTCGTCTACGTATCTGAGCCAGAGTTTGGGTTTGTGATCAGATTTTTCTAGTGCTTGGGTTTCAAAGTGTTCCATGTAGAGGTTGGCAATGACAGGTGAGAGGGGTGATCCCATGGGTGCGCCTTCTATTTGTTTGTATTTTTGTCCGTTATAGATGAAGTATGTGTTGGATAGGCAGTGGTTGGTCAGATCTAGTATGTGTTTGGGGGGGTTATATTTGTTTTGGATAGCTGTCAAGGCTTCTTTGATTGGCACTTGGGTGAAGAGGGATATGACATCAAAGCTCACGAGTAGGTCGCTGGGCTGTAAGTTTTGTTTCTTTATGATCTCTATGAACTGGAATGAGTTTTTTACGTGTGAGGCGATGGATTCTGCATAGGGCTGTAGTTGTTTGGCGAGAAATTTGGCTAGGTTTTGTAGAGGTGAGCCTATGGAGCTGACTATGGGTCTGAGTGGGGTTCCTTCTTTGTGTATCTTGGGGAGGCCGTAGAGCTTAGGGCATCTGGATGATTTCTCTCTGGGAATGATTCTTTGTTGGATTTCTTCGCTGATGGGGGAGGCTTTTATTTTGGATCTAGTGGTTTTTTCTAGGTAGGTGGTGGGGTCTGTTGACACCCACTGACACCCACTACGAAGATGTAGCACGACCACGAACACGAAGCCAAACAGCAGCAGTGCAGCTCACCAGCTCAAATCCCCCTGCAGCACAGATTAGACTGAGCACAACCAAGCCCCACCTAAAGTTTTTAAATCCAGCATATTGAAATGATTTTGCTTTAACTCAGCATTTTCCATATAATGAGTCTTCTACAGAAGCGTACTCGGCTGCTTAAAATTCAGCTTGACGTCTTAGGCAATACATTTTTTATTCAGGAAATTCAATTAAATTAGATCTACACTTCCTTGCACTGACAAAGTACCTCAGTTCACATCTTTCTCTTTGTAATTACCTTAATGGTTTAGCTGACTACCATTATCCAAGGCAAACTGAAAGTGCTTTAGCAAGTTTATCTTGAAAAGCTTCTAACAGCAAAGGCTTGTTAACCCAGTGTCAAGGCTCATTGAAATTTCAGTTAGACACTAATAACGCAAAAGAAGAGAGGGAAAAAAATTACAAGAAATAAGATTTGTATTGTCATTACTAATATGGAGATATATGTTTTAGGAAGAGATCTGAGCCATTGACAAATCGTATAACAATTTTGAATCTATGCTATAGATTCAAAATAGACCATGTTTACGAGAAACATCTGGCAAAATTCTATGTTTTCTACATATATTAAGAGCAGGGCTGCCAGAACTTGTCCTAAAGATTCAGATGATCACAAGGTGGCAGAATTTTGTTTGTTGCCATCCTGTGGTTATATGGTTTTTGCAGTCCAAATGTGGTAGCCCTATGAAAGAGATTTAAAGGGAGAGCTGGTTTATATATCTTAATGACCTAGATAAATAGACATATATAATGAAAGATAAAACCTTAGATATTCTTTTTATCAAAAGAAATAGAATAAACATTATTAATAACACCACAGGCTTAACAATTGCCACTAAGAAATACAGAAAAGTCTGCACAGTGGATATGGTAGTACGTGAAATCAGCAAAGCAGAAGAGTAAGAATTGGGGAAAAAAATTAAAAAGTAGAAAAACCTGCAACTAGAAGTAGAACAATTGTAGCAAAAGAAAGAAAAGACAGTACCAATAGTAATAGGTGTTTAGGTGTAATCCCCAAATACCTGGAGCTCTACTTGCATACCATCAGCATTGACAAAATCACCAGCAGTCAATTGCATGGGCAGCTTCAACTGGAGCAACTTACATCCTGTGATAATTTTAACAACATCAATAATTGTTCACTTAGTAGAGCTACCTGGCTTGGGTAGCTACAAGAGTTTTCTCTAATGATTTGCTGCTAACTATTGGATATGTGCAGCATAGATCTGGTAGACCCATCACTGAGTTGTTATTATTTATTTATTTTTATTTATTTATTTTGTCACAACAATATATATAAGCATCACACAAAAAGATTATATAGTATATACACATATATATGAGGAAATATTAGGAGGTATAAGCATGCATATATATATTGTTTTTCTTTTTTTCATATATATATATATATATATATATATATGAAAAAAAGAAAAACAATAGGACAGGAACAGTAGGTACGTTTGTGCTCTTATGCACGCCCCTTATGGTCCTCTTAGGAATGGGGTGAGGTCAATAGTAGAAAGTTTTTGGCTAAAGCTTTTGGGATTATGGGAACAGACCACAGAGTCAGGTAAAGTGTTCCAAGCACTGATGATTCTGTTACAGAAGTCATATTTTCTGCAATCTAGATTAAAGCGGTTAACATTAAGTTTAAATCTATTGGTTGCTCTTGTATTATTGCAATTAAAGCTGAAGTAGTCTTTAACAGGAAGGACATTACAATAGATGATTCTATGAGTTAAACTTAGGTCTTGTCGAAGGCGATGGAGTTCTAAGTTTTCTAAGCCTAGGATTTCAAGTCTGGTGGGATAAGGTATTTTGTTGTTTTCAGAGGAGTGAAGAACTCTTCTTGTAAAATATTTCTGGACACGTTCAATTGTATTGATGTCAGAAATGTGGTGAGGGTTCCAGACAGGTGAGCTGTATTCTAGAATTGGCCTAGCAAATGTTTTATATGCTCTGGTTAGTAGTGTAGTGTTTTTGGACAAGAAGCTACGCAAGATTAGGTTTACAACTCTTAGAGCCTTTTTTGCTATGTAGTTGCAGTGGGCTTTGGCAAACAAAGACTTCTTTTGTAACAGATAGCCAGACTATCTATTAGCATCCTTTTGTGATAGAAAAGAATGTATGGTGGATTTTTTTTTTAGTGGGCAGCAACTAATAAGGTGAATGTGGAACCTACCAAAAGATGAGAGAGAAGAATAGAGTTGTGGGGCAAAGGTTTGAGGAAAGTAAAAAAGAAACTTTCCCCAACCAGTCTCAATTAATTATTAGGTAGGAAGCATTCTCCTGTGTGAAGAAATATCCATATGGTTCAGTTCCAAACTGGGAGAGATACTGAACACATGATTGGAAAGATGGTTTATTGATGAAACAGAACCAGATGGGTTTGTGGTTCTGGACAGCTGACAAAATAGAGTTAAGAATGGAGGGGTTTTATACTGTATCTTCTTTGGGCTTTGCACTTGAGCTCCCTGTTCCTGTACACGAACATGTATTTTATTGGCTGTTGTCAGATTCCTATGGGGTCATGTAGGGGTTATATATGACCCCTATATAACCCCTACATGACCCCATCTCTATATGCAAAAGAGGAAATGTAAATCCTATGTGTTTGTCTAAGATAATCTGGTTTACCTTTGGTTTATTGTTTATCTGTTCCCAGGTGAAATTTGGACTGCTCTGGGATGGTGCAATGAAAGGGTTTGTACAGGGGTGGGCTTCAAAATTTTTAGCAAGGGGTTCTCTGCCAGGTGCTAGGTGGGCAAGGCCATCCTGCACCATGGCAGTGGGGCATTTTTGCCCTCCCTGGGTCCGGAGCTTTCCTCGAGCCTCCAGGAGGGTGAAAACAACCTCTCCAAGCTCCGGAGGCCTTCTGAAGGCTGTTAATGGGCCCAAACTTCCGGTTGGCCCATTTTTCACCCTCCCCAAACCTCTGTGCACGTGCTGCACTTACCTGCATCTAAAATGGGCCACATGGGGACTCCTGGGAGGGGTGAAGTGGGGTGGGTGGGGCTAGCCAGGAGTGGGATTTGGGGCTTCTCCAAACTGCACAGAATCTTAGCTAGAGGTTCTCCCGAATCTCTTGTGTTCTGGACTTGTGTTCTGAAAGGGTGTTGGGTAATTCCTATTGTGGCTTAATGGCTTTGTCCTGTGTTGGATCTTAAGTGAGGGCTAATTCTACCATTCTGCCTTTGTTCAGACTTTGCTGCAGGGATTTTCAAAATGTCCTGTCTTGAATGGATTACCAAATCTGCATTTCTAAAAGTTGATCTTCTCAGTTTCTGCTTGGGGGGGGGGGCGCCAGGGAGACTGGGGCTGCTTCCTGCCTCTAAAAAAACATTTAATCCACTTCACATTTAGGAATATATAATATTTCATTGTTCTAGAAGCAGGGTAGGTGCTGACTTTCTATGCTCCCTTAATTGAAACTTTGTATTTCTGACCTTATCTGGTAAGACCACAATGGCTGTGTCACAATGGCTTTTTACGTTCTTCTTTTTCAATTGTGCAGTTGTTCCCTGATCTTTTCTCCCTTTGCTTTTGCAAATACTTTCTCACAGCATCTGTTTGGGCTACAGCAATTTGGTGTTACATCTGTCTCTTTCAAATCCCTTCACAAAACGAACCATATCCTTGAGGATTTCACTTAACCCGCTAATTTGTTACCCTAAGAAGACTCATTTTGTTATACTTGTCCCTACTGAACTCCCTCTCTGCCTGTAACACTTAGAGTGAAAATTGTTTATGATATTCTGTGAGGTACCATTTATGTGAAAAACAGATGGGTAAACTCTAAGGGGAGATTCAAAGCAGATATCCCATGTTCTTTATCACTTTAAGATATCACTAAGAACATTGAAGACAGTTTTTTCTCTATATAGAGAGCAGCAAGGCTATTCACTTTCCAATCAAAGGAAATATTGTCTTCTGAAGAACTGATCTTCCCTTGAAGAATTCTTCTAGTAGGCAGTTTCTTTAAATACTGCTGTATTTAACTTGCTAAATCGCAAATCTTAGTTGGCTTTAGCTGCCATCTTGTGGTAGGTTAGCTTTATCTCAGGCACATACCTCCAAACCACAAAACACACATAAGCATAGACACATCATTCCAAATTTGGTATATTTTCCATCTTCTCGCCCTCCCTCCAAAGTACCAGTTAGTCAAGAAGTGATTTCACTTCTATGAACCTTTGTAAAACAAACAGATTGCCTGTGGTATCTATTCACTTATAACATAAAGTAAAAATAAACCTGTAAAATCAGTCAAATGCAATAGCTGCTGTGATACTTTGATGTAGAGTTATTCAAAGAAATATATATTTATTGTATGTATGTATATATGTATATGTATGTATTATTCAAAGAAATATATATTTATTGTATGTATGTATATATGTATATGTATGTATGTATGTATATATATATATATATATATATATATATATATATATATATATATATATATATAGAGAGAGAGAGAGAGAGAGAGAGAGAGAGAGAGAGAGAGAGAGAGAGATGCATTTGATCCTTTCTGATGTATATTTATAGTATTAATGGTAGTATCCCAGTAAATATTTTTTTCTATGTCAGTCTGTTGACTTCATTCAAAATTGACAATTTTGATATATTTGTTTATTGCATCTATTTCCAACCTTTTTTATGAGATAACAAGATGATTTAGAAAAAGAATTTTTATTTTTTCCTCACATATTTTGTGAACCGCTAGTGCCCCCCCCCACTAGCAGTTTACAAAATATATCTATAATTATACAGATAATTCCTTTAGTCTGGCAACCTTCTGCCTTGTAGGGAAACATAATAAACTACACAGAAGTAACTATATGTTTCACCCTTGGTTCTTTGAGCCTGACATTGATCTTGTCAGAGTAAAGCAATTATCTGCATATCTCTCTCTCCCTCCCTCCCTCCCTCCCTCCCTCTTCTATGAATTGCTAGAGGAGTCCATGTTTAGGAGTTGTGGTGGCTCAGTGGTTAGAATACAGTATTGCAGGCTATTTCTGCTGACTGTGGGCTGCCAGCAGTTCAGCAGTTGGAGGCTCAAGGATGACTCAGCCTTCCATTCTTTCAGTAAAATGTGGACCCAAATTGTTAGGGGCAATATGCTGACTCTGTAAACTACTTAGAGAGGGCTGTAAAGCACTGTGAAGTCGTATATAAGTCTAACTGATACTGATATTGTCCTCTTCCTGCCTAATAGGCATTTCAGACTCCACTGTCTTTTTGCCCTCTGTACAACATGCGCCAGACTGACTTTACTCAACCAGAGAAATCATTTTGGGACACTTCTCAATTGTCTTTGTCCAACAACTCAAAATATTTTGTTTTCATGCAACCATGGCTAACCTGAAACAGTCTGACAGAATACCAGAATGTGATGTTCTGTTTCATGCTGTAAATAAAACATATTTACTGCTTTATGTGGATCCTTAGGTTAAGATGAGATTGTATTACAGGTAGTCCTTGATTTACAAAAGTTCGTTTAGTGACCGTTACAACAGCACTGGAAAAAAGTGACTTACAACTGTTTTTCACACTTACAACTGTTGCAGCATCCCCAAGGTCATGTGATCAAAATTAAGACATTGGCAACTGACTCATATTTATGATGGTGTTAAGTAATCCCCTTCTGTAACCTTCTAACAAGCAAAGTCAATGGGGAAGCCAGATTCACTTACCAACCATGTGACTAATTTAACAACTGCAGCAATTCACTTAACAACTTTGGCAAGAAAGGTCATAAAATGGGGCAAAACCCACAAAACAAATGTTTCAGTTAACAACAGAAATTTTGGGCTCAATTGTGGTCGCAAGTCGAGGATTTCCTGAACATTTTTTTTTAATCCTAAATTTGCCTATTTCCCTTTTTCTTCTCTTATTTCAAAGTGTTTTGTCTAATTTAAATGTGATATCTGACTTTACTAACTGGAAAAGAGAAAGGTTCTTTAACATTCTTGAAGCATACAGGAAGGGATTTCAATTTTTTATCTTAAAAAAAAATCATTCTTCTCCTACATATGCAAAGCAACCGTCTACAGATGAGAGCTTCTGCTATTGCTGGAATCACTTTCACAGATTTTAGAACTGCATAAAATAAGGATTATAAGATGTCAAGGAAGACAAAATCCTGTCATCTTTAGCCATTCATTGTCTCTCAGACAGAAGAGTGTAACAGCATGGCCATAGCCCAGGGCTGTTTGCCATCATGTCATGTGAGCTGGCAAGCATACACTCATATATTAGTTAATAGTAGAAGCTGGGGATAGAAGAGATAACAAACTTTTTTACCAATATATAAATTGTCTTATTGTGGCACTGTCCTGGACTGGCAAAGAGAAAGAAGAAGACTAGAAAGAAAGAAGAAAACTACTTTATAATGCCTTGGTAAGGCCACACTTGGAATGCCATATTCAGTTTGCATCACCACAATGTAAAAAAGATGTTGAGACTCTAGAAAGAGTGCAGAGAAGAGCAACAAAGATGATTAGGGGACTGGAGGCTAAAACGTATGAAGAATGGCTGCAGGAACTGGGTCTGTCTAGTTTAATGAAAAGAAGGACTAGGGGAGACATGATAGCAGTGTGCCAATATCTAGGGGCTTCCACAAAGAAGAGGGAGTCAAGCTATTCTCTGGGGTCAGGACAAGAAGCAGTGGTGGGATTCAACCAGTTCGCACCACTTTAGGAGAACCGGTTGTTAACTTTCTTAGCAGTTTGGCAAACTTGTTGTTGGAAGAAATCATTAGGGCAGAAAACTGGTTGTTAAATTAGTTGAATCCTACCACAGAAGCAATGGGTGGAAACTAATCAAGGAGAGAAGCAACTTAGAACTAGGGAGAAATTTCCTGACAGAACAGTGAATCAGTGGAACAACTTGCCTCCAGAAGTTGTGAATGTTCCAACACTGGAAGTTTTTAAGAAGCTGTTGGATAACCATTTGTCCGAAGTGGTGTAGGCAGTGGTGGGATTCAAGTAATTTAACAATTTCTCTGCCCTAATGATATCTTCCAACAACCGGTTTGCCAAACTGCTCAGAAAGTTAACAACCGGTTCTCCCGAAGTGGTGCGAACTGGCTGAATCCCACCACTGGGTGTAGGGTTTCCTGCCTAGGCAGGGGGTTGGACTAAAAAACCTCCAAGGTCCCTTCCAATTCTATTCTATTCTATTCTATTCTATTCTATTCTAGTCTAGTCTAGTCTAGTCTAGTCTAGTCTAGTCTAGTCTAGTCTAGTCTAGTCTAGTCTAGTCTAGTCTAGTCTATAGATTTAAAGTGAGGTTGCTAGTAAAGAGGAAAAAAGGAAAAAAATGCCTATTGATCCAGGCAGTTTTAAAGGGCTGAAAATATGTTGGTTTAAAAGTGGCTTCTGGAGAAGACTGTTGTCTTCAGTTGTGGCGTGCACACAACAGGGAGGAGGCACTGGAGACACTGAGGGATATTTTTATTCCATTGGAAGCTGAAAGCCCTTCCCTCCCAGCACAAGAGAGAATGCAACCTAATGAAATCAGCTATAAGGAGGAAGAGAATTCACCCCATTTAATCAAAAACTGTAGGCTGCAGATATACCCATTAGAGAAGCAGCGGAACTTCAAAATGCTTGATCATAAATCAAGCCTTTGTATTAATTCTTTGCTGCCACATATCTGAGGGATCATCGGAAGGCCAAAAAAAAAAAAAAGGTGTGGGGGAGGAGGATCGAGTTTAGTTGCCTGAATTTTTTACTTGCCTGAAAATGAAAGGAACCGCTTGCTTTTCCTTGCCTTGTTAATTAAAATAAAAGGAGGGGGGAATTGTAAGAAGGTATCATGTGCTTCCTTTTGAATACATTTTTCTCAACCTTCAAAGCCCCCAAGAAAACTGTAAAAATGATGACGAGGTGACAAGAGATGAAGGAAAGATAGGAAAATGAGGCTAGCCTAGATGTCCTCATGCCGTCTTTCCCAGGGAAAACTCTTACAACAGCAACCCTGTGAGGTGGGCGACTCTGAGAGAGAGAGAGAGAGAGCAACTGGCCCAAAGTTACCCAGCCAGCTTTTATTCCTAAAGTGGGACTAGAACTCATGGTCCCCGCTTCCTAGTCTGCTGCCTGAACTTCTGCACCAAACTGGCTCTCATTTATATTCCATGTTTCCCACCAAATTCCTCTATTTCTGACTGTCATCAGTTGCAGTTTACAAGCCGTAAACAGACCATAGCTGCTATTGGTACTTACTTAAATATATAAATAAATAAATAAATAATAGAAAATAAATAGCTGCAATGCAGATTAAAGAGAGATGCTTTTTTAATAACAATTTCTTTTATATAGCATCCAAGTTTTACAAATCTGATACTATGCATGACGTAAGTGTATATGAGTATGTATGTGTGTTGACTTCTGGTGATTGTCTGGATAAGTCCTCCAGTTTTCTTGGTAATATTTTCAGAAGTTATCTGCCATTGTCTCCTTCACAGGGCTGAGAGATAGTAATTGGCCCAAAGTCACCCTGTTGGCCTCATGACTGAGGCAGGATTAGAACTCATGGTCTTCTAGTTTCTAGCCTGCTGCTTAAATCACTACACCAAACTGGCTTTTTATGTATGACTGTTATATCTTTTTTTTTATTACCAGTCACAGATGTAGCTATGCATCACTATGTATTCAAAGTTGATAGCTATATGTTATTGGTTTTTTTAAAAAAGATGGTTTTAAGCATCTTCTATGATGCTTCCATTTTAGGAATTTATTTAATTAACATACCGGTCAAATAATAATTTTTTATTAACTGTTTGGAAGTTTCTGAACTTCTAAACTCAGACATAATTTATTCTAAATCAAACCATTTTCATATCATAACTCTCTGACAGAATTGAAAAAGGTGGAATAGACAACACAACCATAAAATAAGATGTTATATAATTAATATTATAAAATATTAATATATTTGGTAATCTTTTTAAGCAAGAAAACTCTTTTATATCTGTGTTCACAAAACAACCAAGAATTTGTTAATTAGTTTAATGGGAAATTATCTTTTAATGAACCTGTAAAAAGCTGTTCTTCTGGGCACACACAATTATTTTAATGTGAAGATTCAATTTTGGAAAACCAGAATTCAGCTCAGTTGTTTAATTCAGCTCAAGGCAGAGTTAAATCAAACCCTTTCTTTCTTTATTTAAATTTAATGAAGTCCCAAACTATTGGGCTCAGGTATTAAAAGCATGAATAAGTGTTGGATTGTTTTCATTAAAAAAAAGAAGTCACTGAACAGCTCATTTGTTTTTGTTTTCTATTTTGCCTTCTAGATTTATAAAACTTGGTCAGTAATTAATTCTTCTTTTTTTTTTTTTATTTGCATTTATATCCTGCCCTTCTCCGAAGACTCAGGGCGGCTTACACTATGTTAGCAATAGTCTTCATTCTATTTGTATATTTATATACAAAGTCAACTTATTGCCCCCAACAATCTGGGTCCTCATTTTACTTCTAGGTGGCCCTGTAAGCTAGAATTATTTTTTTTATATATTAAGACCAACCAATTCTTAATATATTTGTGTCAAAAGTAGCATGGTAGTTGTTGGCCACTTTAGAACAGTCCTCTGCCACCACCATAATGCACAGTACAAGGGAGACAGTTTTTGAGACTACTAAAATGAAGAAAGTGTACAATAAATAATATGGATGGATGGATTTGTATTTATAAACCATATTTATAAGCCAACCAACTTTTAAAAACTCTGGGCAGCATAGAAGTTAAGAAATAATATTCAGTAAAAATCAAAAGAAGGTAAAAACCCTGTGGCTAAAAACACTATAAAATTGATGAAATCCACTTCCACTACCTAACTCTGTACAGGGGTGGGCTGCCGGGGGTTCTCAGGGGTTCGGGAGAACCTCTAGCTAAGATTCTGTGCAGTTCAGAGAACCGCCAAATCCCACTCCTGGATGGCCTCACCCACCCTGCCCTGCCCCACCCAAGAGTCCCCACGCAACCCATTCTGGATGCAGGTAAGTGCAGGGCACGCATGGAGGCTCAGGGAGGGTGAAAAATGGCCCTACAGGAAGTTCTAGAGGGCCTCCAGAGCCTGGGAAGGCTGTTTTCACCCATCCGGAGGCTCAAGGAAAGCCTCCAGAGTCTGGGAAGGGCAAAAACGCCCCCTCCACTGTGGTGCAGGAGGCCAACTAGGCCACACCCACCATGTCCACACCCACTCAGCAACTGGGCAGAGAACCCCTTGCTAATTTTTTTGAAGCCCATCCCTGCCTCTGAACCAAAGAAAACTGCCAGGTCTTCAGGCTAATTTAAAGGACAGGTAGGTCATGAGAACTGACCCTCTGTAAGACTGCTTTTTCAGATAGCAGTTGCTACAACAGAGAAGGCCTGCTATCTTAGACTCATCAAACATTGTTTTAAGGATGCAACCTCAAGCATGCATGGTCTATCCCCGTGATGGCGAACCTATGGCATGCATGCCAGAGGTGGCATGCCCAGCCATATCAGTGGGCACACCAGCTCAACTCTGGCGTGCATGCGCACACCATCCAGCTGATTTTTGGATCTTCTGGGCCCACCAGAAGTAGGGAAACAGGCTGTTTCCTGCCTCCAGACAGCCTGGGGGGGGGAAGGCCCATTTTTCTTTCTCACTTGCCTCCAGAGCCTCTCTATGCATCTAGGGAGGACGAAAATAGTTTTCCCCAGGCCCTCTGGAGGTCCAAAATGCCCATTATAATGCCCAAAAAGCCCAGTGACGCTTTTTGCTGTCCCCAGCCTCCAGAGACTCCTATAGAGGCTCTGGAGGCTGGGGACAGCAAAAAATATCACTTCCTGTCCAACCAGAAGTTGGGAAATGGGCCGTTTTGGGCCTCCGGAGGGCCTCTGATGGGGTGGGGAAGGCTGTTTTCACCCTACCCAGATGCATAGAGAGGATCTGGAGCCAGGTGAGAAAGAAAAATGGGCCTACTGGGCCATCACGTACCAGGAGCTGGGGGGGGAGGGAGGTTGCACGCACATGCGCAGGGCAGACCACATAGAATTATGGGTGTGGGTATGTGAACACGCAAACCTTCCCCCCACCCACCCCATCCTGGCATGCAATGATATAAAGGTTAGCCATCACTGGTCTATCCAATCTTACTGGAAGGGCAGAAACAATAGGAGAATGTCAGACCCTAAAACAGCCAGATCCGATGCCGTGAAATGATTTATAGGACAAAATCATTTCCTTGATTTACAATTAGATGTTTACCAGTAACTAATACAGCTTGCATAGCAGAAATCTTACATAGACATGCCAAAGTGTGTCCATATGTACCCATGGTGACATACGAACCCAGCTGCAACTTCTGAGTGGTCTTCAAAGCTGCATGTAGAACACATGGAAACTGTTCACAAGTTTCCTATGAGAAGTGAATCCTGGTCAAGGAAAAGGCACATTTCGTACATCAGACAAATTTGGGCAAAGGCTGCCTCTAGCTACAGATGGCAGCTGCTCTTCAAGCTGAAGCTGTGTGCCCAGAACTAAAGATGGAAAATACATGTAACTAGAAGACCCCCCAAAACACATTACTATGCAGGCTCGAGTCTGTTCTTTACCTTTCAGACCCAAATATTGTTTAGGCATTGGGACTTGCTTGGCTGGTCTAGGTTTCAGATATATAACTGAGTGTCATCAATATATTGATGATATACTTTTGTATCTGAAGAGAGTCTCTCTTTAACTGAAGACGAATTAGCCGTGAAGAAAAGAGCAAAACCACTGAAGCTTATACCTCAGTGCTTTGCGACAGTTGCACTGCCACTATCCTTCAACATAGGCCATGTCAGGAAACAAATACAATATTAGAACTTTATTTTATTGATGCAGGATATTGTAACAGAATTTTGAAAGACTGACAGAGAAATTCTTTTTCCCTGCCTAAGGAAAGTCAAGGCATGATTATATTGAGTTTATTTTTCACTCCTTCCTGTTTTTATGGGCTAAGTTCATGGGCTTCTTAAATAATTGTTTCATATATTCAAGGCTCTCTTCCTTTTCTTCTATACCCAGTTCTGTCATATGTCACTGACAGTTGTAGAGAATTCTATCTTCCTACTATGTTCTGGCTTACAGCCCAACAGAAAATGGTCCAAATAATCTATTTCAACCAAAATTCTATGAACCTACAACCTAACCACAGTCTCAACAATCTTTCCTAACAAGAGAAGATAGAAAATGGATGGAGTTTGTCAAGCATCATTGGCTCCAGTACAGTAGTGGGTTTAAAATTCCATTGCTACCGGTTCGCACGCACTTGCACGTGTGCGTGAAGCTTCTGTGCATGTTCAGAGATGTCTGGCAGGTGGGCAGAACCACCCACCATGGCTACTACCGATTCTCCCGATCCAGGGTGAACCGGTAGCAACCCACCACTGGTCCAGTAATAGTTTTTGAGTAGTGTTGCTTCCTTCAGTCCAGGAAGAACCAGCCCCTCAATCAAGGATATCTTTACCAGCTTCATGTCATCTCCTCCACCTAACTGGGAAGGAGAAAGATCTAAAGATAGGTTAACATTCCCAATAACCCTGTCCATTGTTTGCAAGAATTCAGTTCTTCATTCAGTTCACATAGTCAAAAGAAAAACAAATGCTTGCAAGGGAGTAAGTATGGAAGATGTCCAATGAAATCACACTGCAATCCATGAAATATATTGTCAAATACGAAAACAAATGTGTGTGTGTGTGTGTGTGTGTGTGTGTGTGTGTATACATATAGGCAACCTTACACGGGAGAAGTCCCAAATATGCCAAGACCTACATACAGGGGTGGGATTGAAGCAATTTAACAACCGGTTTTCTGCCCTAATGATTTCTTCCAACAACCAGTTTACCAGACTGCTCAGAAAGTTAACAACCGGTTCTCCCGAAGTGGTGCGAACTGGCTGAATCCCACTACTGCCTACATACTTACATATATACATCATACATACATACATTCATACATCCATACACACACATATACATATACATACACCCACTCCATCTACCAATCAAGATGCAACCACACAGCCAACCAACCTCCTCATAGCAACACTCCCTACAGAGAGAGAGAGAGAGAGAGAGAGAGAGAGAGAGAGAGAGAGAGAGAGAGAGAATGAATTTCAGAGGATCTTTCCATTAACCTTGGTATATTATAAAATGTTAATTAAGTTATGTAACAGATTACCAATATGGCTTCTGAATTAACATTCCATCATCATGTATCATTATTTTGTAATTATTTTATTGCTGGTTCTGTCTTGCATTTTGAGATTCTTGTAAATTTGGGATTTTCAACTTTGGATATGTGAAGCTATTATTACACACCCCTCTGAGATTAATGTGAATGGTGAAGCATTTGGTTAAGCATTATCTTTTTGGCACTGCACATCTCTGATTCATGACATCTCCCAATTTTTTTTAAAAAAATACATTCTCAGAGTTCCAGAATTAAACCCCAACTCCAAGTAAAAATTCTGAACCAAGCATCTTTCAAAATTCTATTTACTAGGATAGGTAAACTAGCACATCTGGGAAAACCCGAATCTGAGAGGTCCGGGTTTTCCCTCAGTAAATCAAAATCCCCCAAAACCATCCTCTCACTCCTCAGTCGATCACATGCTCCAATCGCCAACCTTCCCATCTCGAGACAGCACTCCGATCACTCTTTCTCCAGATGCAGGATTGGCCTTGACCTTGACCTTGATAGAAAGAACGCTATTATGTCTAAAGACAACCCCTCTACTAAATCCCCCCTCTTACTTTCCCACACATGAAAAAGTGGCAGCATGGAAGCTTCCAGCTTAATATGTCTTCCAAAGCTGACATACACATTTTTAGAAAGAATAGATTTAGAAAATTATTCTAATAAAGTAATTTTAAATATCCACATTGAAGTATTTTGACAGAAAAGTAGCATATATAAAACAGAAAACAGAGTACAAAATGAACAGTAACACAAACTGGAAATAAGCTTATTAAAAGTAAATAAAATCTTTATTATTTCAACAGACTATACATATAAATTGGTGAAATGGATTTGCTATGTTGATGTATTTACAGAGACTTCATGTTTACAAAATGGTTTTTAAAATTATTTCCAAGAAGACACACAGAAATTTCTATCCTTCCTTCCTTCCTATAAATATCCTTAGCAACAATTTGGATTTTTCTTCTTAATATTTTTATGTTAAATCAAACTGACCCAGCAAAGTCACCCAACAACAGAATGATACTCAATTATTATCCATGTGTTGCAATTAAGATAATATCAGATGTCTAAAAATATCCAGCACAAATTAGACAGTCAAGTGGAGTTCATTTCTTATTTCATCAAGAAAACAGAAGAGTCTCAAGAAAAATAGATTTGGGGATAAAAAAAGAACAACTTTCAGAGTCTGTCTGTCTGCCTCTCTATCTCTCTTTTCCTCCATCCCTCCCTCCCTCCCCCTCCCTCTCTCTTACACACACACCAGAGGTGAATTTCAGCAGGTTTTGACCAGTTCGGAGAACCAGTAAATACCACCTTTGACTGGCCCCACCCCATCTATTCTCTGCCTCCCAAATCCCAGCTGATCAGGAGGAAATGGGGTTTTTGTAGTAATCTTCCCCTGGAGTGGGGAGGGAATGGAGATTTTACAGTATCCTTCCCTGCCATGCCCACCAAGCCATTCCCACCAAGCCACACCCACAGAACCGGTAGTAAAAAAAATTGAAACCCACCACTGACACACACATACCTATGCAAACATCAAATGTGACTTGATCCAAAATAATTAGAAAGATGCATTCACAAATAGTATTTGGCAACCCTAAAGTACTTTGCCCTTTAGAATGTAGAGTAATATTTTAATTCTTCAAATTATATATTACTTCTTGTATTATATGTAATAAGATATCTTACCAATGTCTTATTCCATTTTAAATATATACGAATTGTGCAGAAATAACCAACATTAATAATGCAAAGTTTATCTTGCTTCTCTAGCTCATGATTGAATATGCTTATTAGCAGCCCACACGCTCCCAAAATCTTTCCATTCCCAATTAAGTGGTATAGCAACAAGATAAATATTTGTTATGTACTATATGTAATATGATATAACCAGACGTTGGTTTCAGCAAGTTCTGACCAGTTCTGGAAAACCGGTAGTGGAAATTTTGAGTAGTTTGGAGAACCGCTAGTAAAAATTCTGACTGGCCCCACCCACATCTATTCACTGTCTTCCAATTCCCAGCTGATCGGAAGGAAATGGGGATTTTTGCATAACCTTCCCTTGGAGTGGGGTGGGAATGGAGATTTTATAGTATCCTTTCCCTGAAGTGGGGTGGGAATGGAGATTTTACAGTATCCTTCCCCTGCCATGCCCACCAAGCCACACTTACCAAGCCACACCCACAGAACTGGTAGTAAATTTTTTTGAAATACACCACTAGATATAGCCGATATAACAAGATTATAAGGATCAACTTGATTCCTCACTTACCTTTCCACAAATGTCATCATAGTAATATCAGGATAACGCAATTAGAAAAACCATTATCTTTGGATGAAAAAAATCCTTTTCCTTCCTTATTGCTTAATTTTCAGTTCTGTCTGTGTCATTATTTGTCTACTTATTCATGTATTTATTGTAATGCTTGAACAATCAACTCAGTTCATGGTTTTGATGAAGTATGAGGTTATTCCACTTCATAAGGCTTTCTGTTTTCCATTTGAATGACAGTAATGCTTGATGACCTGTCTCAACCTCAATGTGTTAGATTCCTTTTCTTCTTGTTAAAATGCCATAATTCCAGACAGCCACAAACCCATGTTTCCTCCAGCTAAACACAATAGGATAAAATGGAAACAGCAGGGAAAAGCACATATTATCATGACCCAGTTCTTAACTTTATAATTTGTGAACAATTTCTTCTACATCCTCATTTGGATTTCTCAGGAAGCTTTAAGCCGAACTAAAAATGTAAAGCACAACTTCAAAAATAAAGTGCAAAAATAACCATGGAACCAAATAAGTTATAAAAAAAACAACTGAGCTAATTTTTAATAAAAGACTAAATTCTCTCTTGGATAAATATGTAAAAATGCCAATCATCAAATTAGAGAAATCTCCAACTTTTTATTTATTTATTTATTTATTTATTTGATTTCTATACCGCCCTTCTCCCGAAGGACTCAGGGCGGTGTACAGGCAAGAATAAAACAGACGGTACAATATACAAATTTAAAATGCAGTTAAAAAACTTATTTTAAAATTGGCCTGAGAAGTAAAATATATAATAAGCTAAAAAACCCCATTTAAAATTAATTTCTAAGAATTTAAAAATTTGTTAAAATCAATTTAAGCCAGCCCCGCGCGAATAAAAAGATGTGTCTTCAGTTCGCGACGGAATGTCTGAAGGTCAGGTATTTGGCGAAACCCGGGGAAGTTCGTTCCAGAGGTGGGAGCCCCACAGAGAAGGACCTTCCTGGGGCCGCCAGCCGACATTGCTTGGCGGACGGCACCTGAGAAGTCCCTGTCTGTGAGAGCGTATGGGTCGGTGGGAGGCATGTGGTAACAGCAGGCGGTCCCGTAAGTACCCAGGCCCTAAGCCATGGAGCGCTTTAAAGGTAGTGACCAACACCTTAAAGTGCACGCGAGAGGCCACAGGTAGCCAGTGCAGTCTGCGCAGGAGCGGTGTTATATGGGAGCTACGCCGAGCTCCTTCTATCACCCGCGCAGCTGCATTCTGGACTAACTGAAGCCTCCGAGTGCACTTCAAGGGGAGCCCCATGTAGAGAGCATTACAATAATCCAAGCGAGAGGTAACGAGCGATGAGTGACCATGCACAAGGCATCCCGATCAAGGAAGGCGCAACTGCGAACCAGGCGAACCTGGTGAAAGGCCCCCCTGGAGACGGCCGTCAAATGATCTTCAAACGACAGCCGTTCGTCCAGGAGGACACCTAAGTTGCGCACCCTATCCTTTGGGGCCAATAACTCGCCTCCAACAGTCAGCCGCGGCTGCAGCTGACTGAATCGGGGTGCCGGCATCCACAGCCACTCCGTCTTGGAGGGATTAAGCTTGAGCCTGTTTCTCCCCATCCAGACCCGTATGGCTTCCACACACCGGGACAGCACTTCAACAGCTTCATTGGGGTGGCCTGGGGTGGAGAAGTACAGCTGGGTGTCATCAGCGTACAGCTGGTATCTCACCCCAAAGCCACTGATGATCTCACCCAACGGCTTCATATAGATGTTGAACAGAAGGGGCGAGAGAATCGACCCCTGCGGCACCCCACAAGTGAGGTCCCTCGCGGTCGACCTCTGCCTCCCTGTCAACACTGTCTGCGACCGGTCAGAAAGATAGGAGGAGAACCACCAATACACGGCGCCTCCCACTCCCAATCCCCCCAACCGGCGCAGCAGGATACCATGGTCGATGGTATCAAAAGCCGCTGAGAGATCTAATAGGACCAGGGCAGAGGAATAACCCCTGTCCCTGGCCCTCCAGAGATCATCCACCAATGCGACCAAAGCTGTCTCCGTGCTGTACCCGGGTCGGAAGCCGGACTGGAACGGGTCTAGATAGACGGCTTCATCCAGGTATTGGGGTAGCTGTCGCGCCACAGCACTCTCTACAACCTTCGCAACAAAGAGAAGGTTGGAGACTGGACGATAATTACCCAAAATAGCTGGGTCCAGGGAGGGCTTCTTGAGGAGGGGTCTCACCACCGCCTCTTTCAAGGCGGCAGGGAAAACCCCTTCCAACAAAGAAGCGTTGATAATCTCCTGGAGCCAGCCTCGTGTCACCTCCTGAGTGGCCAGTACCAGCCAGGAAGGACACGGGTCCAGTAAACATGTAGTGGCGTGAAGTCTCCCCAACAACCTGTCCACGTCCTCGGGAGCCACAGGGTCAAACTCATCCCAAATGGACTCAACAAGACGTGTCTCCTCTCCCTCGCTTGGATCATCCCAATTTTGGTCCAGACCATCCTGGAGCTGAGCGATTTTATCGTATAGATAACCACTAAACTGCTCAGCACGTCCCTGCAACGGGTCATCTCGCACCTCCTGATGAAGGAGGGAGCGGGTCACCCGAAACAGGGCGGCCGGGAGGTTAGCTGCCGACGCAATGAGGGTGGAGGCATATGAGCGCCTCGCCTCCCTCATTGCCACTAGGTAGGTCGTAGAATAGGACCTAACTAGTGTCCAATCAGCTTCGGAACGGCTGGACCTCCAGGTGCTCTCTAGACGTCTTCTCCGGCGTTTCATCTCCCTCAGCCCCTCGGAGAACTAAGGGGCCAAACGAGATCTGCGCCGGGTCAGAGGTCGCAAAGGCACGACACGGTCCAAGGCCCCAGCCGCGGCCCGCTCCTAGGCCGCAACTAGTTCCTCAGTCGTGCCGTGGGCCAGATCCTCAGGGAATGGCCCAAGCTCCGTCCGGAACCTCTCAGGGTCCATCAGGTGCCTGGGACGGAACCACCGTATAGGTTCCGTCTCCCTGCGATGGTGGATGGCGGTTCGGAAGTCTAGTCGAAGGAGAAAATGATCGGACCATGACATCGGTTCTGTTACTAAATCATCTAATTCCAGATCATTTAACCACTGACCAGAGATATAAATCAAGTCCAGTGTGCCTCCCCCCATGTGCGTGGGGCCATCATTTACCCGAATCAGGTCCAAGGCCGTCATGGAAGTTTGAACTCCCGAGCTGCAGTCGATAGCAAGCCAGCCGATGGCAAGTTGAAATCCCCCATGACTATAAGTCTGGGGGTCTCAACCGCCACAGAGGCAAGTATCTCCAACAGCTCGGGCAGGGCTGTGGTCACGCAGCAAGGAGCCAGGTACGTGATCAACAAGCCCAATTGATTCCTATGGCCCCACCTCACATAGAGGGATTCACAACCGGCAATCTGAGGAACAGTGGCCTCCCTCGGTTCTAGATCTTCCTTAATGACAACTGCCACCCCCCCACCCCTACCTTGGGCCCTCGGCTGATGAAATGCTCGGAAACCTGGAGGGCACAGCTCAACGAGGGGAACCCCCCCCTCCGGACCCAACCAGGTCTCCGTAATGCCCATAAGGTCCGCGGACTCCCCCTGAATAAGATCGCAAATCAGGGGGGCTTTATTAGCCACGGACCGGGCATTACATAACATCAACCAAAGATCCAGGCTCTGAGGATCATGGCTGCCTGAGGAACGGGTAGGGACTGAGGGGCCGGAGCACGTGATCGCCGTCAAACATCGAGCACGTGCTCCCAACACTTGATACGACCCCCCCCCGCCATATCTGCCTCTCCCACTTACCGTACAGATTGAACAGCCCTCTAGTCCTGGAACAGAACCCTCCCCCAATACCAAGTATTGGTATTGATTTGTTTGAATGACATTGTCCTTTGGTGCTTAAAGTTACCAAACCTAGAGAAGGATAAACTGTTTTATATATCACTTTTCAGTAAGCAGAATATATCTGGGGCTGTAATGAGTATTCCGCCTTGAACATGGCAGAACACTTAAATTTTATAAGCAGACAGTTAAGCAGTCAGACATTCCTATTATTCAACATTTTAAAATTATTATTTAATGCCAGTTTCAACACGTTTCAAAGAAGGTATACAAGTTAGCTTATTTGGCATTAGTGATGATACCAAGAGAAGAGAATATATATAGCTAAGGGTTAAAGGGCACCATAGGATCTATGGTGCTCTCTGAACTTCATTGTTTAGTTTTATTACCCAACTAGGTAAAATTTTCAGTGTCAACTGTCCGACTAGTGAACCCAAAACAAGGAAACATTATCAGGAGCTTTGAATTCCCAAAAGTAAAACTTTATTGGATAGACCATATTAGTGTTGAAGAAACAAAACCAGCTCCGGTTTCCACACGCAAATGCTTGCCTAGTTAAACAATAGCTTCCCTTTCTCCCTAACCCTGGGTGATCTTATTGTCCAATTATAAGATGTCCTTTTGATTTGTGAACAGTCCATCTCTTTCTCAAGCACCTGCAGTAGTGACCTTGATGGTTTTCAGGGTTTCACGGTCTGTGCACAGCTTCTCAGCATTCCATTCCACTCTTCCCTCCCTCCAGTTTATTGGCAAGTTGAATAATGATAGATTTTGGAAGCAAAGTGGTTCAATCTTGACAATCACTGCTAGTGAGAGTAAAGTTTGCTCCCTGTTTTTATATAGTAGCTTGCCTTCCTAGAATTGGTAGGGATGTGATTTTATCCTTGGTTGTTCCTTGATTAGGATATTATTTTCTTCTTGATTGTTTGTCTGGTGTTAGTTCTTCATTATTATTATTATTATTATTATTATTATTATTATTATTATTATTATTATTATTATTATTATTATTATTATTATTATTATTATTATTATTATTTATTGGATTTATAAACCGCCCTTCTCCCGAAGGACTCAGGGCGGTGTACAGCCAGGATAAAAAAGAACAATATACAGTTAAAATACAATTAAAAAACTTATTATACAGTATGGCCGAAATAGTTAAGAATTAAGAATCTAAAAACCCCAATTTAAAACCAGAGAAAAATTTAAAATTTAAAATTAAACAATTTAAGAAAGCCCCGCACGAACAAACAAATATGTTTTCAGTTCGCGGCGAAAAGTCCGAAGGTCAGGAATTTGACGTAAACCAGGGGGGAGTTCGTTCCAAAGAGTGGGGGCTCCCACAGAGAAGGATCTTCCTCTGGGGGCCACCAGCCGACATTGTCTGGTGGACGGCACCCTGAGAAGGCCCTCTCTGTGCGAGCGTACGGGTCGGTGGGAGGCATGAGGTAACAGAAGGCGGTCCCGTAAGTACCCAGGTCCCAAGCCATGGAGCGCTTTAAAGGTGAGTACTAGCACCTTGAATCGCACCCGGAAGGCCACAGGAAGCCAGTGCAGCTCGCGCAGGAAAGATGTAACATGGGAGCTACGTGTGACTCCCTCTATCACCCGCGCAGCTGCATTCTGGACCAACTGAAGCCTCCGAGTGCATCTCAAGGGGAGTCCCATGTAGAGAGCATTGCAATAATCCAGGAGCGTGAGTGACTATGCATAGGGCATCCCGATCAAGGAAGGGGCGCAACTGGCGAACCAGGCGAACCTGGTGAAAGGCTCTCCTGGAGACGGCCACCAAATGATCTTCAAACGACAGCCGTGCATCCAGGAGAACACCCAAGCTGTGCACTCCTCCTTGGGGCCAATAACTCGCCCCAACAGTCAGCTGCGGCTGCAGCTGACTGTATCGGGTGCCGCATCCACAGCCACTCCATCTTGGAGGGATTGAGCTTGAGCCTGTTCCTCCCCATCCAGACCCGTACGGCTTCCAAACACCGGGACAGCACTTCGACAGCTTCGTTGGGGTGGCCCGGGGTGGAAAAGTACAGCTGAGTATCATCAGCGTACAGTTGATATCTCACCCCCGAGCCACTGATGATCTCACCCAACGGCTTCATATAGATGTTGAACAGGAGGGTGAGAGAATCGACCGCGGCACCCCACAAGTGAGGTGTCTCGCGGTCGACCTCTGCCCCTGTCAACACTGCTCATGCATCGTCGGAGAGATAGGAGGAGAACCACCGATAACCGATGCCTCCCACTCCCAATCCCTCAACCGGTGCAGCAGGATACCATGGTCGATGGTATCGAAAGCCGCTGAGAGGTCTAATAGGACCAGAGCAGAGGAATAACCCCTGTCTCTGGCCCTCCAGAGATCATCCACCAACGCGACCAAAGCTGTCTCCGTGCTGTATCCGGGTCGGAAACCGGACTGGAACGGGTCTAGATAGACGGCTTCATCCAGGTACTGGGGTAGCTGCCGTGCCACAGCACTCTCTACAACCTTCGCAGTGAAGCGAAGGTTGGAGACCGGACGGTAATTACCTAAAATAGCTGGGTCCAGGGAAGGCTTCTTGAGGAGGGGTCTCACCACTGCCTCCTTCAAGGCAGCAGGGAAAACTCCCTCCAACAAAGAAGCGTTGGTAATCCCCTGGAGCCAGCCTCGTGTCACTTCCCGGGAGGCCAGCACCAGCCAGGAAGGGCACGGGTCCAGTAAACATGTCATAGTATGCAGCCTCCCCAGCAACCTGTCCACGTCCTCGAGAGTTACAGGGTCAAACTCATCCCAAATAACCTCCACAAGACGCGACTCCGCCCTCCCACCTGGATCATCCCAATTTCAGTCCAAGCCGTCCCGGAGCTGAACAATTTTGTCGTATAGATAACCACTAAACTCCTCGGCACAGCCCTGCAACGGGTCATCCCGCACCTCCTGATGAAGGAGGGAGCGGGTCACCCGAAACAGGGCGGCCGGGCGGTTATCTGCCGACGCAATGAGGGTGGAAGCATAGGAACGCCTCGCCTCCCTCATTGCCACTAGGTAGGTCCTAGAATAGGATCTAACTAGTGTTCGGTCAGCTTCTGAGCGGCTGGACCTCCAGACACTCTCTAGGCGTCTTCTCCAGCGTTTCATCTCCCTCAGCCCCTCGGAGAACCAAGGGGCCGGGCGAGGCCTACGCCGGGTCAGAGGCCGCAAGGGCACGACACGGTCCAAAGCTCCAGCCGCGGCCCGTTCCCAGGCCGCAACTAGCTCTCCAGCCGTGCCATGGGCCAGGTCCTCAGGAAACGGCCCAAGCTCCGTCAGGAACCTCTCCGGGTCCATCAGGAGAGGTTCCTGATGGATTCCTTATCCCTGGCTGCTTGTATTCAAAGATCCACTTTGTCGAGATAATTGATAATATCTCCAATGTGAGAAAAGTAAAAATGTCTTCCTTTCTCTTCCTTCCCTCCCTCCTTCCTTCCTTCCTTCCTTCCTTCCTTCCTTCCTTCCTTCCTTCCTTCCTTCCTTCCTTCCTTCCTTCCTTCCTTCCTTCCTCTTTCTCTCTGTCTCTCTGTCTGTTTCTTCTCTCTGTGTCTCTTTCTGTCTCTCACACACAATACAGAGACACAATCAATCGTCATTTGAAGAGATACTCTAAATCAGGGGTAGTCAACTTTTTTATCTCTACCGCCCACTTTTTTATCTCTGTTAGTAGTAAAATTTTCTAACCGCCCACTGGTTCCACAGTAATGTGCCATGTATCCTTGTATGCGCATGCCTCTCGCGCATCGTGGATTGGGTTTGGGGGGGTGCCGGCTACCAGCTCTGCTTGTGTTTTAGAGCTGGATGGTGGTGGGGGGAGATGCGTGAGCTATTCTGGGACGAGGCTCTTTTGTTTGCGGTCGCACTAGAGTGCCATTTAGTTTCACTTACGTAATGTGAACTAAACTTATGCCCAGGCGATACAAATAATACATTTTCAGAAATTTAAATTGTCATGGGGAATTTTATGAAAACCTAATGAAAATGTTTTTAAATAAGCCTCTTGTGGCTCAACATGCTAATGCAGTCTTTTATTAACACAGCTGCCTGCAATTACAATTTACTGCAGGTTCGAGTCCCACCAGGCCCAAGGTTGACTCAGCCTTCCATCCTTTATAAGGTAGGTAAAATGAGGACCCAGATTGTTGAGGGGGCAATAAAAGTTGACTTTGTATATAATATACAAATGAATGAGACTATTGCCTTGCACAGTGTAAGCCACCCTGAGTCTTCGGAGAAGGGCGGGATATAAATTCAAATAATAAAAAAAAAGCTATGAATTTTTTTTTTAAAGTCAATTAAATTTAAAAAAAAAAGGAAAGTGCTTCAGTATCAGACAAAACCCCTACCGCCCACCATGAAAGCTGGAATGCCCACTAGTGGGTATTAGGGACCAGGTTGACTACCACTGCTCTAAATCATGAATCTCAGATTGTAAAAATTGATTCACTATTTAACAGGGCAGTACAGATCTTCAGGAAGGTGCATCACATTTAAAACTTTCAAGGAAAGTATTTTCTTGCAGTTGCTTTATGAAGTAATACAGATGTCTTGTTTCTAAGAGAAAAATGAAGAAGCCCTCTTACTTCTGACTATTCTATTGTTGCAAATATACACTGAGGCGGGTAAAGCATCTGAACAACTCAAAGCAAATTACATCACTGTCACTCAAAAAAGAAAAAAAGACTCAAAGCTCTTTGGTGAGGCAAATCCAAAATGCTCTGCACATACCTCCTTTTTTAAAAAATTAGATGTTGTACAGAATAGCCATGAATTTAATCTTAAAATTTTCCAAGTGCTACTTATAATGAACCAAGGTGCATTTCCAAAAAGTGATGTTTAAACATGATCTGTGCCAATATTAGAATTGAATCAAATATTGGAACGTGGCTCTTTGGAGCTTCCCCTATTTTGCTGAACATTGTGAAGCTGAGA